>NW_025745294.1:0-115000 GCF_021184085.1 Oncorhynchus gorbuscha | reverse complement strand
GTAAGTCCCTGACTCCTGAGTAACAGTCTCTCCGGGAAGCCCATGCTGTCTGTCAGAAGGCCAGTCACACTCTCTCTACAAGGTTGATGTGGTGTGATGAGCTCATCAGATAAGGAGCTGTGTCTGAGCCTAGCTGACTAGCCTGCTGTAGTAGTGCCGTGCCCGTGTGCCCAGAGCCACGTATCACTGCATCCCGCGGCAGCACAGGTGTAGTCATGGGAAACAGGTGCCTTTCGGTTCCCACGCCTTCAGGCAGGCAGTTTAGTGAGGGAGAGAGAGACAGAGAGAGAGAAGCGTGTCGCTACATGCCCTCCAGGTCTACTAGACAGGGTGAGGTCTACCTACTGATCTCCTGCTCTGCCTACCTGCCTGGATGATGCCTACTGATCTCCTGCTCTGCCTACCTGCCTGGATGATGCCTACTGATCTCCTGCTCTGCCTACCTGCCTGGATGATGCCTACTGATCTCCTGCTCTGCCTACCTGCCTGGATGATGCCTACTGATCTCCTGCTCTGCTTACGTGACTACATGACGCCTAGCGACTCTGATCTCCTGCTCTGCCTACCTGCCTGGATGATGCCTACATGATGCCCTGTCTGCCTCTCCTGCCTGGATGATGCCCAGTCTGATCTCCTGCTCTGCCTACCTGCCTGGATGATGCCTAGTCTGATCTCCTGCTCTGCCTAGTCCTGCCTGGATGATGCCAACTGATCTCCTGCTCTGATGCCCAGTCCACCTGCCTGGACATGATGCCTAGTCTGATCTCCTGCTCTGATGCTTACCTGCCTGGATGATGCCCAGTCCAGCGACTCTCCTGCCTACATGATGCCTAGTCTAGCGACTCTCCTGCCTACATGATGCCTAGTCCAGCGACTCTCCTGCCTACATGATGCCCAGTCTAGCGACTCTCCTGCCTACATGATGCCTAGTCCAGCGACTCTCCTGCCTACATGATGCCCAGTCTAGCGACTCTCCTGCCTACATGATGCCTAGTCCAGCGACTCTCCTGCCTACATGATGCCCAGTCTAGCGACTCTCCTGCCTACATGATGCCTAGTCCAGCGACTCTCCTGCCTACATGATGCCCAGTCTAGCGACTCTCCTGCATAGGACATGATGGCGTGATGGGGTCTACCTATATAGACACTCCAGCCTGACAGTGATGCCCAGTCTGATGGTCTATGACTCTCCACCCATGACAGTGATGGTCATGATGCCCCCATGTCAGTGATGGTCGACTCATAACCAGCCTACCTGAGACAGATACAGGATAGATAGATAACCAGCCACCCATGACAGTGATGGTCTAGAGAGACACATAACCATCCACCCATGACCTGATGGTCTATAGGACATAACCAGAGTCTAGGCGTGATGGGGTCTACCTATATAGAGACACAACCAGCCACCCATGACAGTGATGGTCTATGTAGAGACATAACCAGCCACCCATGACAGTGATGGTCTATGTAGAGACATAACCAGCCACCCATGACAGTGATGGTCTATGTAGAGAGACATAACCAGCCACCCATGACAGTGATGGTCTATGTAGAGAGACATAACCAGCTACCCATGACAGTGATGGTCTATGTAGAGTCATAACCAGCCACCCATGACAGTGATGGTCTATGTAGAGTCATAACCAGCCACCCATGACAGTGAAGGTCTATGTAGAGAGACATAACCAGCCACCCATGACAGTGATGGTCTATGTAGAGACATAACCAGCCACCCATGACAGTGATGGTCTATGTAGAGACATAACCAGCCACCCATGACAGTGATGGTCTATGTAGAGACATAACCAGCCACCCATGACAGTGATGGTCTATGTAGACACATAACCAATAACATGCAGGTGGTTTACATACTGTGAAAGCTGGACAGTTGTTCCAAACATTCAGAGCAACTGTTGGTGAAATAGGTTATCCTGAGGGCCTCCACACACACACACACACACACACACACACACACACACACACACACACACACACACACACACACACACACACACACACACACACACACACACACACACACACACACACACACACACACACACACACACACACACACACACACACACACACACACACACCTGTCCATCTGGCCCCAGTTTGACTCAGGTAACACTCCTCATGTACATACTAGGACGCTTGGCTTGATCCATGTGTGTATGTATACGTGTGGACTGGACTATATGCCCTGAGGGTGCAGAGTCCTTAGGGAGGGGACTTCTTTCTTTGGCCTGAGCAGATAAAGACAGACAGAGAGGAGAGGTCAGTGTAAACTAGTCCAACTACTCTCCTCCTCTAGCTGAACCAGTTGAACTGGACTAGTAGCCATGTTAATCCTACTCAGTAAAACGCAGGGAGAGAATGTGCTGTTAACACAAAACCTCCAACAAAAAGGTCCTAAAACACCCGTCTACCCTGACAGTTCCTTAAAGATCATTAATGAAAAGGTCCTAAAACACCCGTCTACCCTGACAGTTCCTTAAAGATCATTAATGAAAAGGTCCTAAAACACCCATCTACCCTGACAGTTCCTTAAAGATCATTAATGAAAAGGTCCTAAAACACCCATCTACCCTGACAGTTCCTTAAAGATCATTAATGAAAAGGTCCTAAAACACCCATCTACCCTGACAGTTCCTTAAAGATCATTAATGAAAAGGTCCTAAAACACCCATCTACCCTGACAGTTCCTTAAAGATCATTAATGAAAAGGTCCTAAAACACCCATCTACCCTGACAGTTCCTTAAAGATCATTAATGAAAAGGTCCTAAAACACCCATCTACCCTGACAGTTCCTTAAAGATCATTAATGAAAAGGTCCTAAAACACCCATCTACCCTGACAGTTCCTTAAAGATCATTAATGAAAAGGTCCTAAAACACCCGTCTACCCTGACAGTTCCTTAAAGATCATTAATGAAAAGGTCCTAAAACACCCATCTACCCTGACAGTTCCTTAAAGATCATTAATGAAAAGGTCCTAAAACACCCATCTACCCTGACAGTTCCTTAAAGATCATTAATGAAAAGGTCCTAAAACACCCATCTACCCTGACAGTTCCTTAAAGATCATTAATGAAAAGGTCCTAAAACACCCGTCTACCCTGACAGTTCCTTAAAGATCATTAATGAAAAGGTCCTAAAACACCCATCTACCCTGACAGTTCCTTAAAGATCATTAATGAAAAGGTCCTAAAACACCCATCTACCCTGACAGTTCCTTAAAGATCATTAATGAAAAGGTCCTAAAACACCCATCTACCCTGACAGTTCCTTAAAGATCATTAATGAAAAGGTCCTAAAACACCCGTCTACCCTGACAGTTCCTTAAAGATCATTAATGAAAAGGTCCTAAAACACCCATCTACCCTGACAGTTCCTTAAAGATCATTAATGAAAAGGTCCTAAAACACCCCTGTCTACCCTGACAGTTCCTTAAAGATCATTAATGAAAAGGTCCTAAAACACCCATCTACCCTGACAGTTCCTTAAAGATCATTAACCTAAAACACCCATCTACCCTGAAAAAGATCATTAATGTCCTAAAACACCCGTCTACCCTGACAGTTCCTTAAAGATCATTAATGAAAAGGTCCTAAAACACCCATCTACCCTGACAGTTCCTTAAAGATCATTAATGAAAAGGTCCTAAAACACCCGTCTACCCTGACAGTTCCTTAAAGATCATTAATGAAAAGGTCCTAAAACACCCGTCTACCCTGACAGTTCCTTAAAGATCATTAACGATGCAAAGAAACAAAGTGTTAAAACACATGTCATTGTACAAAACGTGAAGAAATGTGAAGAAATGCATATAAAAATGTATGTTAATGTGCAGCGCAACTAATCCATCAACCTGTTACCTCTTCCTCTTGTCGTTGCAGTGAAAACTGCACACACACACACACACACCAGATCCAAAATGCTCAGCGTTCAGGAGCGCAAGCCCAAGAGGCCTCACTACATCCCACGGCCCCCAGGCAAGCCCTACAAGTACCAGTGTTTCCAGTGCCCGTTCACCTGCAACGAGAAGTCTCACCTGTTCAACCACATGAAGTACAACCTCTGTAAGAATTCTATATCACTGGTGTCTCAGAAAGGAGGCCACGCAGGGAGGCAGACCAAGACCCCTGGCCCTGCCAACCACAAACTGGCATCTTTAACCCTGAAAGACAAATCAGGGCCACTTCCTGTGGAGCGGCTCATGACCCCTGAGGGTCACAGAGGAGTGGAGAACATGAGTGAAGAGAAGGAGGAGGAGAAGGAGGAGAGAGAGGAGGAGAAGGAGGAGAGAGAGAAGGAGGAGAGAGAGGAGAAGAAGGAGAGAGAGGAGGCGTGTGGGAGTCCAGTCAGGAAAGACATTCAGATCAAATCAGACACAAAGGAACTCAAAGAGGCCAAGGCTGTGCCACGCCAGTCAGCCTTCTCCCAAGTCACACCCAATCGGGAGAACCCAGAGGTCGCGCTAAAGTCATCCCACAACCAATCAGGGGAGCCGTCTCTGACTCCGCCCATGCCATCATTCCATAACCCCACCTTCGCCTGGGGCCCAATGGCAGCAGCCTCCATGCCGCTGAAGCCCCTCCCACCTCACATAATACCTGAGTACCCTCCCTACCCGTTTCCTGATCGCCACCCGGCCCTCCACCCCCTCTACCAGCCCTACTTCATCCCAGGGACGCATCACCTTTCTGGGCCAAACTCACAGACCTACCGGCCTAGCTTCCTGGAGACCCCACAAAGACCTGTGATACACATGAACCCATCTCTCATCCCTCCATACCCCTACAGATACGGTCTCCCCCTGCCCTATGGCCTGTACCGACCCGCGGACCACCACCACCCACACCCCATCCCTCTCCCAGGCTCCAGGTACTTTCCTCTGGATGTGTACGACCCAAGACCAGGCCCCGGCCTGGGACCTAGGGACTATGACTTTTACCTCCACCCCAGGCTCCATGGTGAACCCCACAGCAGACCCACGGAGGAAGGGACCAGCCAGGTGGAGCAGAGCAGAGACAAGCCCACCAGACTGAGCCCCATGGAGGGGTGTTCTGCCTTGGGCTCCCCTGACAGACCCAGCCCTCCCCACCCCTTCACCCAGAGAGACACTACGGAGGGTTCCAGATGTACCGTCCTGGGGGAACTACAGCCTGTCAACCAATCAGGAGGACCAGAGCCAGCCTCTCAGCCAATCAGAGTAGAGCCGAGCAAAGAGGACGCACCACAGAGCTTGATGACGCACATGGAAAGAGGGTAAGTGATGATACAACACACAGCTCTTTACCAGCCAGACAGCTGCAGCTCTAACTAGTCTATACAGAGGTATCAGTGTCTAATCTAACTAGTCTATACAGATGTATCAGTGTCTAATCTGACTAGTCTATACAGATGTATCAGATGTCTAATCTAACTAGTCTATACAGAGGTATCAGTGTCTAATCTAACTAGTCTATACAGATGTATCAGTGTCTAATCTAACTAGTCTAACTAGTCTATACAGAGGTATCAGTGTCTAATCTAACTAGTCTATACAGAGGTATCAGTGTCTAATCTAACTAGTCTATACAGATGTATCAGTGTCTAATCTAACTAGTCTATACAGAGGTATCAGTGTCTAATCTAACTAGTCTATACAGATGTATCAGTGTCTAATCTAACTAGTCTATACAGATGTATCAGTGTCTAATCTAACTAGTCTATACAGATGTATCAGTGTCTAATCTAACTAGTCTATACAGAGGTATCAGTGTCTAATCTAACTAGTCTATACAGATGTATCAGTGTCTAATCTAACTAGTCTATACAGATGTATCAGTGTCTAATCTAACTAGTCTATACAGAGGTATCAGTGTCTAATCTAACTAGTCTATACAGATGTATCAGTGTCTAATCTAACTAGTCTATACAGAGGTATCAGTGTCTAATCTAACTAGTCTATACAGATGTATCAGTGGATGTCTAATCTAACTAGTCTATACAGATGTATCAGTGGATGTCTAATCTAACTAGTCTATACAGATGTATCAGTGGATGTCTAATCTAACTAGTCTATACAGATGTATCAGTGTCTAATCTAACTAGTCTATACAGATGTATCAGTGTCTAATCTAACTAGTCTATACAGATGTATCAGTGTCTAATCTAACTAGTCTATACAGAGGTATCAGTGTCTAATCTAACTAGTCTATACAGAGGTATCAGTGTCTAATCTAACTAGTCTATACAGATGTATCAGTGTCTAATCTAACTAGTCTATACAGAGGTATCAGTGTCTAATCTAACTAGTCTATACAGAGGTATCAGTGTCTAATCTAACTAGTCTATACAGAGGTATCAGTGTCTAATCTAACTAGTCTATACAGATGTATCAGTGTCTAATCTAACTAGTCTATACAGAGGTATCAGTGTATAATCTAACTAGTCTATACAGATGTATCAGTGGATGTCTAATCTAACTAGTCTATACAGATGTATCAGTGTCTAATCTAACTAGTCTATACAGAGGTATCAGTGTCTAATCTAACTAGTCTATACAGATGTATCAGTGTCTAATCTAACTAGTCTATACAGATGTATCAGTGTCTAATCTAACTAGTCTATACAGATGTATCAGTGTCTAATCTAACTAGTCTATACAGAGGTATCAGTGTCTAATCTAACTAGTCTATACAGAGGTATCAGTGTCTAATCTAACTAGTCTATACAGATGTATCAGTGTCTGTCTAATCTAACTAGTCTATACAGAGGTATCAGTGTCTAATCTAACTAGTCTATACAGAGGTATCAGTGTCTAATCTAACTAGTCTATACAGATGTATCAGTGTCTAATCTAATTAGTCTATACAGAGGTATCAGTGTCTAATCTAACTAGTCTATACAGAGGTATCAGTGTCTAATCTAACTAGTCTATACAGATGTATCAGTGTCTAATCTAACTAGTCTATACAGAGGTATCAGTGTCTAATCTAACTAGTCTATACAGATGTATCAGAGTCTGTCTAATCTAACTAGTCTATACAGATGTATCAGTGTCTGTCTAATCTAACTAGTCTATACAGAGGTATCAGTGTCTAATCTAACTAGTCTATACAGAGGTATCAGTGTCTAATCTAACTAGTCTATACAGAGGTATCAGTGTCTAATCTAACTAGTCTATACAGATGTATCAGTGTCTAATCTAACTAGTCTATACAGAGGTATCAGTGTCTAATCTAACTAGTCTATACAGATGTATCAGTGTCTAATCTAACTAGTCTATACAGAGGTATCAGTGTCTAATCTAACTAGTCTATACAGAGGTATCAGTGTCTAATCTAACTAGTCTATACAGAGGTATCAGTGTCTAATCTAACTAGTCTATACAGAGGTATCAGTGTCTAATCTAACTAGTCTATACAGAGGTATCAGTGTCTAATCTAACTAGTCTATACAGAGGTATCAGTGTCTAATCTAACTAGTCTATACAGATGTATCAGTGGATGTCTAATCTAACTAGTCTATACAGAGGTATCAGTGTCTAATCTAACTAGTCTATACAGATGTATCAGTGTCTAATCTAACTAGTCTATACAGAGGTATCAGTGTCTAATCTAACTAGTCTATACAGATGGATCAGTGTCTAATCTAACTAGTCTATACAGAGGTATCCGTGTCTAATCTAACTAGTCTATACAGATGTATCAGTGTCTAATCTAACTAGTCTATACAGATGGATCAGTGTCTAATCTAACTAGTCTATACAGATGTATCAGTGTCTAATCTAACTAGTCTATACAGAGGTATCAGTGTCTAATCTAACTAGTCTATACAGAGGTATCAGTGTCTAATCTAACTAGTCTATACAGATGGATCAGTGTCTAATCTAACTAGTCTATACAGATGGATCAGTGTCTAATCTAACTAGTCTATACAGATGGATCAGTGTCTAATCTAACTAGTCTATACAGAGGTATCAGTGTCTAATCTAACTAGTCTATACAGAGGTATCCGTGTCTAATCTAACTAGTCTATACAGATGTATCAGTGTCTAATCTAACTAGTCTATACAGAGGTATCAGTGTCTAATCTAACTAGTCTATACAGATGGATCAGTGTCTAATCTAACTAGTCTATACAGATGTATCAGTGTCTAATCTAACTAGTCTATACAGAGGTATCAGTGTCTAATCTAACTAGTCTATACAGAGGTATCAGTGTCTAATCTAACTAGTCTATACAGATGTATCAGTGTCTAATCTAACTAGTCTATACAGATGTATCAGTGTCTAATCTAACTAGTCTATACAGATGTATCAGTGGATGTCTAATCTAACTAGTCTATACAGAGGTATCAGTGTCTAATCTAACTAGTCTATACAGAGGTATCAGTGTCTAATCTAACTAGTCTATACAGAGGTATCAGTGTCTAATCTAACTAGTCTATACAGATGTATCAGTGTCTAATCTAACTAGTCTATACAGATGTATCAGTGTCTAATCTAACTAGTCTATACAGATGTATCAGTGGATGTCTAATCTAACTAGTCTATACAGAGGTATCAGTGTCTAATCTAACTAGTCTATACAGATGTATCAGTGTCTAATCTAACTAGTCTATACAGAGGTATCAGTGTCTAATCTAACTAGTCTATACAGATGTATCAGTGTCTAATCTAACTAGTCTATACAGATGTATCAGTGTCTAATCTAACTAGTCTATACAGAGGTATCAGTGTCTAATCTTCTGCATATTATTTGTCTTTCTTCCTCATTCAGGTCGGAAGCCAACAGCGCAGAGCACTCCACCTCTGACGAAAGCAACGACTCCTCAGCTGATCGAGATGGTGAAGATGATGATGAAGATGATGAAGATGATGATGAGAAAGATTTGATGCCCCTGAACCTCTCCAAAAAGGACCAGGAGTCAGACCTCTTCACCAGCAGGGGGAGCTGTCCTGAAACAAGGCACCCGGAGGAGGACCTGCCACTGAACCTGAGCCTTAGGGCCACACCAGGCAGTCCAGATCACTGCTCCAAAATGGCCACCTCAGGGAGGGAGTTTGTTAGGGTCCAACCAGGCAACCCAGACCACTGCTCCAAAATGGCCACCTTAATCGCAGTGGATCTCAGTCAACAGGGCTCCAGCCCAGCTCCCACCCAAACAGACAAGGAGCCCAGTGACCAACAGAGACAGACTGCAGCCCTGGCTCTCTGCCAGCTGGCTAGCTCCTCCTCTTCCTCCAGCCTCAGCTCTATGGCAACAGACAGCCCGTCAGTACGCCCAACAGGCTGCCCCTGTCTCCCAACAACCACAGCCCTCGCCAGAGAGGTGGAACACACAACCACAGCCCTCGCCAGAGTGGTGAAACACACAACCACAGGCCTCCCCAGAGAGGTGAAACACACAACCACAGGCCTCCCCAGAGAGGTGGAACACACAGCCCTCCCCAGAGAGGTGAAACACACAACCACAGCCCTCCCCAGAGAGGTGAAACACACAACCACAGGCCTCCCCAGAGAGGTGAAACACACAACCACAGCCCTCCCCAGAGAGGTGGAACACACAACCACAGGCCTCCCCAGAGAGGTGGAACACACAACCACAGGCCTCCCCAGAGAGGTGAAACACACAACCACAGCCCTCCCCAGAGAGGTGAAACACACAACCACAGCCCTCCCCAGAGAGGTGAAACACACAACCACAGCCCTCCCCAGAGAGGTGGAACACACAACCACAGGCTAACTAGTCTATACAGAGGTATCTCCCCAGAGAGGTGAAACACACAACCACAGGCCTCCCCAGAGAGGTGAAACACACAACCACAGGCCTCTCCAAGGAGGTCAAACAGGAACACACAGCCGAGGGCCAGACGGACCAGTCTAGTACCCCAGTTAGGGGGGTGAAGAGAGCTGCCAGGGGAGAGAGCCAGCTCCCAGCCAGGAAAAACACCAGGCTTACAGCCCCTCACAAACAGAGACAGACTAAGAGGCTGGTGAAGGAGACAGGAGGAGGGAGAGCACTGAGGAGGAGACCTCTCTGCTGCTGAACACCAAGTGACAGTTGAACCAATACCCAGATAACAGGAAGTCCACAGTGGCTCAAAACCCTCACGGCCTCTAGTCTAGGACCAGGATGTAAAGGAGTAAAGTGGAGCTGTACAGTTGAACCTCCACGGACACGCCCCTGTCTGTCTATAGGACGATCAAATGTTTACCAAGCACTAAAAGCAAGACTGGTGCTTTAAAACCAACATGTGATGGAAAGATGGTGTCTCCGGTAGGCTACAGGAAAACCTCTTTTCAGAAAACCCTCCTCACCTGCACTGACACGACCCAAATAGCCTTTCATGTAAAATGTTAACCCTTCACATCTGATCACAGAACGCTGTATAGAACAAGAGTGGAACTATTTAAGTGACTATAATATGTTGTATAATACAAGGTGCATGGTGGTGAGAAGTTGTATATAATTAATATGGTTCTAAAAAGCAATACCAAAATAAAATCTGTCCATGTTTATCCCAAGGGGTTGTTGTTCTGTATGGCTGTTGTGACTGAGGGTTTATGGGAAGGGGGGTTGTTGTTCTGTATGGCTGTTGTGACTGTGAGGGTTTATGGGAAGGGAATGGGGGTTGTTGTTCTGTATGGCTGTTGTGACTGTGAGGGTTTATGGGAAGGGAATGGGGGTTGTTGTTCTGTATGGCTGTTGTGACTGAGGGTTTATGGGAAGGTAATGGGGGTTGTTGTTCTGTATGGATGTTGTGACTGTGAGGGTTTATGGGAAGGTAATGGGGGTTGTTGTTCTGTATGGCTGTTGTGACTGAGGGTTTATGGGAAGGGAATGGGGGTTGTTGTTCTGTATGGCTGTTGTGACTGTGAGGGTTTATGGGAAGGGGGGTTGTTGTGACTGTGAGGTTTATGGGAAGGGGGGGGTTGTTGTGACTGAGGGTTTATGGGAAGGGAATGGGGGTTGTTGTTCTGTATGGCTGTTGTGACTGTGAGGGTTTATGGGAAGGGGGTTGTTGTGACTGTGAGGGTTTATGGGAAGGGAATGGGGGGGTTGTTGTTCTGTATGGCTGTTGTGACTGAGGGTTTATGGGAAGGGGGCTGTTGTGACTATGAGGGTTTATGGGAACCGGGGTTGTTGTGACTGAGGGTTTATGGGAAGGGGGGTTTGTTGTTCTGTATGGCTGTTGTGACTGAGGGTTTATGGGAAGGGAATGGGGAGTTGTTGTGCTGTATGGCTGTTGTGACTGTGAGGGTTTATGGGAAGGGAAGGGGGTTGTTGTTCTGTATGGCTGTTGTGACTGTGAGGGTTTATGGGAAGGGAAGGGGGTTGTTGTTCTGTATGGCTGTTGTGACTGTGAGGGTTTATGGGAAGGGAAGGGGGGTTGTTCTGTATGGCTGTTGTGACTGAGGGTTTATGGGAAGGGAAGGGGGTTGTTGTTCTGTATGGCTGTTGTGACTGTGAGGGTTTATGGGAAGGGGGGTTGTTGTTCTGTATGGCTGTTGTGACTGAGGGTTTATGGGAAGGGAAGGGGGGGTTGTTCTGTATGGCTGTTGTGACTGAGGGTTTATGGGAAGGGAAGGGGGGTTGTTGTTCTGTATGGCTATTGTGACTGTGAGGGTTTATGGGAAGGGAAGGGGGGGTTGCTTTGCAGGTACAGATGACATGTTGTGTCGTAGTTCAAATACAAGAAGCTCCCGCACGCCGCTCTAGCTAGCTGTGTGTGCAGGGTTTTGTTACGTACCGTCCGGGAGACGAGAGGGCACCAGCAGGCCTCTTCTCCCCAGCTCTGCCAGGGCCAAGCAGCCTCCATGCCACGCGTTGTCTGTCTCCTGGAAACTAGAACAAGAACACACACACCAAGGATTACATTTCACATCCGCAAAACTGACCTGAGCTCCGCAAAAACTACCTTAAAAACAGTCATGAACCGTTAACAATCATGTTTTCATCAAATTGAATGATATTTGGATGAAACCAGGTCAAAGTGTGACGACCAAAGTATGAAAAATGACTGTTGCTTCTACATTGATAAAGTGACTGGTCCCCTCCCCCATGTCAAACCCTTGGATTCAAGATGGGGGGGGTTTATTAAGGCGGTAGGGGGACATCATCCCAACTCTCATTTTAATACACCAACGGGAACATGATATTCTCTTCCCTAATCGTCATAAGTTACACCTCGTAACCGACACGGGAGAAGGTGTGTTTGCAGAGGGGCGTGACTTATATAACGAGACAGCTACTCTGCTGATGCCAAAATGTAACTGTAGGATGTCAGCAAATAGAATTAGAAGGGTCATTCAGAACTCCAACGCAGTTGTCATGTCAACACATCCGTCAGTGTGGCTGTGAACCGCATCACAAGAGACTTGCCAAACGGGAGATGTATCATATTTATTTGTTACATCACCAGCTAGGATTCCATCAATTGGCAACAGATTTTCACGTGAATATTCTAGAATCTGCATGAAGAAAATGTGCTTTTTTCCACCAGTAGTATTTTCCCCACCAGTAGTATTCTTCCCACCAGTAGTATTCTTCCACCAGTAGTATTTTCCCCACCAGTAGTATTTTCCCCACCAGTAGTATTTTCCCCACCAGTAATATTTTCCCCACCAGTAGTATTTTCCCCACCAGTAATATTTTCCCCACCAGTAGTATTTTCCCCACCAGTAATATTTTCCCCACCAGTAGTATTTTCACCACCAGTAGTATTTTCCCCACCAGTAATATTTTCCCCACCAGTAGTATTCTTCCACCAGTAGTATTTTCCCACCAGTAGTATTTTCCCCACCAGTAGTATTTTCCCCACCAGTAGTATTTTCCCCACCAGTAGTATTTTCCCCACCAGTAGTATTTTCCCCACCAGTAGTATTTTCCCCACCAGTAGTATTTTCCCCACCAGTAATATTTTCCCCACCAGTAATATTTTCCCCACCAGTAGTATTTCCCCACCAGTAGTATTTCCCCACCAGTAGTATTTCCCCACCAGTAGTATTTCCCCACCAGTAGTATTTCCCCACCAGTAGTATTTTGCCCACCAGTAGTATTTTGCCCACCAGTAGTATTTCCCCCCCAGTAGTATTTCCCCCTCAGTAGTATTTCCTCACCAAAAGGTCCTGTTGCTGATAAAAATCAGTGTGTGATGACATAGTGCACTCAAAATGGACTTATATGCTGAAGTTCTCATGAACCGAATAAAAATTGAAAAGTTGATAGTGTTTCCATGGTTTCTTCACCTCTACTGATAGTTGTGTCTGGACACCTGACCCAGAGACAACAGCTGACACACACCGTGCAGGTAGGCTGGTCTACACTAAAGTATTATGGATAAAAGCGAGAATATTTTAAATTTGACAAATGGCAGTCAAGCATCGATCATCACGTCACCAGAATAAGACGGTCGATGTTTATTGGTAAAGGAGCATCAAGCTCATCACTGTGAACTTTCACCTCTCCTGTAAAGTTCATCATCACTACTTCAATAACCTGCATGTTACCTGGGTGGTAGTGGGAGGACCACAATAACCTGCATGTTACCTGGGTGGTAGTGGGAGGACCACAATAACCTGCATGTTACCTGGGTGGTAGTGGGAGGACCACAATAACCTGCATGTTACCTGGGTGGTAGTGGGAGGACCACAATAACCTGCATGTTACCTGGGTGGTAGTGGGAGGACCACAATAACCTGCATGTTACCTGGGTGGTAGTGGGAGGACCACAATAACCTGCATGTTACCTGGGTGGTAGTGGGAGGACCACAATAACCTGCACGTTACCTGGGTGGTAGTGGGAGGACCACAATAACCTGCATGTTACCTGGGTGGTAGTGGGAGGACCACAATAACCTGCATGTTACCTGGGTGGTAGTGGGAGGACCACAATAACCTGCATGTTACCTGGTGGTAGTGGGAGGACCACAATAACCTGCATGTTACCTGGGTGGTAGTGGGAGGACCACAATAACCTGCATGTTACCTGGGTGGTAGTGGGAGGACCACAATAACCTGCATGTTACCTGGGTGGTAGTGGGAGGACCACAATAACCTGCATGTTACCTGGGTGGTAGTGGGAGGACCACAATAACCTGCATGTTACCTGGGTGGTAGTGGGAGGACCACAATAACCTGCATGTTACCTGAGTGGTAGTGGGAGGACAACACACCATATCATCACATGACTACAAGTTTCCTTCAATATGTTTTTATATTAATATTTGCGCAAAAAAATGTGTTTCCACCACAGTTTCCCGCATAATTAAATTTCACCGACAGAAAAAGATCCCACCATGTCTAACGAACAAATGAACTGTCGGTATTTCTAAAATCACAGCGTAATTTATTTTATTTTTTGAATGTTTAATATTGCTTTGTGTTTCACCAAATTAGCTTGAGATGGATTTTACAGCAACACTGCATCCAAGTTTCATAACTTTTCAAAGACCTGTCAGTCAAGGCCAGCTCATGAATATAAGCTCCCCGCCCACTCAGCCTGTCTTTTTAAACTTCCTGGTAGTTAGCCATGAGAGGAAAAGATTTTTTAAATTCTACCCCCCCCCCCAAAAAAACCCATTACGGGTCGTATTTTAATCAGTCAAAGGGTTATTTTACACGGGAATCAGAATTACTGTTTGGGAGATTTAATAAACTCAGCAAAAAAATAAACGTCCCCTTTTTCAGGACCCTGTCTTTCAAAGATATTTGGATTTTTACGAATTAATTTCACAGATCTTCATTGTAAAGGGTTTAAACACCATGCTTGTTCAATGAACCATAAACAAATGAATGAACATGCACCTGTGGAACGGTCGTTAAAACACTAACAGCTTACAGACGGTAGGCAATTAAGTTCACAGTTACGAAAACGTAGGACACTAAAGAGGCCTTTCTACTGACTCTGAAAAACACCAACTGAAAGATACCCAGGGTCCCTGATCATCTGCGTGAACGTGCCTTAGGCATGCTGCAAGGAGGCATGAGGACTGCAGATGTGGCCAGGGAAAGAAATTGCAATGTCCGTACTATGAGACGCCTAAGACACCGCTACAGGGAGACAGGACGGACAGCTGATCGTCCTCACAGTGGCAGACCACGTGTAACCACACCTGCACAGGATCGGTACATCCGAACATCACACCTGTGGGACAGGTACAGGATGGCAACAACAACTGCCCGAGTTACACCAGGAACGCACAATCCCTCCATCAGTGCTCAGACTGTCCGCTATAGGCTGAGAGAGGCTGGACTGAGGGCTTGTAGGCCCGTTGTAAGGCAGGTCCTCACCAGACAGGACTGGCAAAAAAGTGCTCTTCACTGACGAGTCGTGGTTTTGTCTCACCAGGGTTGATGGTCGGATTCGCGTTTACCGTCAAAGGAATGAGCGTTACACTGAGGCCTGTACTCTGGAGCGGAATCGATTTGGAAGTGGAGGGTCCATCATGGTCTGTAGCGGTGTGTCACAGCATCATCAGACTGAGCTTGTTGTCATTGCAGACAATGTCAACTCTGTGTGTTACAGGGAAGACATCCTCCTCCCTCATGTGGTACCCTTCCTACAGGCTCATCCTGACATGACCCTCCAGCATGACAATGCCAACAGCCATACTGCTCATTCTGTGCATGATTTCCTGCAAGACAGGAATGTCAGTGTTCTGCCATGGCCAGCGAAGAGCCCAGATCTCAATCCCATTGAGCACGTCTGGGACCTGTTGGATCGGAGGGTGAGGGCTAAGGCCCCCCAGAAATGTCTGGGAACTTGCAGGTGCCTTGGTGGAAGAGTGGGGTAACATCTCACAGCAAGAACTGGCAAATCTGGTGCAGTCCATGAGGAGGAGATGCACTGCAGTACTTAATGCAGCTGGTGGCCACACCAGATGATGACTGTTACTTTTGATTTTGACCCTCTCTTTGTTCAGGGACACATTATTCCATTTCTGTTAGTCACATGTCTGTGGATCTTGATTTCTCAGTTGTTGAATCTTATGTTCATACAAATATTTACACATTAAGTTAAGTTTGCTGAAAATAAAACGCAGTAGACAGTGAGAGGACGTTTCTTTTTTTTGCTGAGTTCACCTTAACATATATGTGTATATTGTCTGATAAGATGATCCCCCAGTGGCACAGACAAATAGCACAACATCAACACGACAAAGCTGCAAATGAAGCAGTTGTTACCTGAAGCAGTCCAACACGGATCCAACCACCTCGTCAGCCAGCTCCCTGGGGAGTCGCCCCGTCACCCGCCCAATACTGAAACGAGGGAACACATGTTGGAGCCTCTCTGAGCAATTCATCTGCACTTCATCAACATGAGGGCGTGCTCCTCCCTATAGGCAGGTATAACTCAGTGCTCCTCCCTATAGGCAGTTACATCAACATGAGGGCGTGCTCCTCCCTATAGGCAGATATAACTCAGTGCTCCTCCCTATAGGCAGATATAACTCAGTGCTCCTCCCTATAGACAGATATAACTCAGTGCTCCTCCCTATAGACAGATATAACTCAGTGCTCCTCCCTATAGACAGATATAACTCAGTGCTCCTCCCTATAGGCAGATATAACTCAGTGCTCCTCCCTATAGGCAGATATAACTCAGTGCTCCTCCCTATAGGCAGTTACATCAACATGAGGGCGTGCTCCTCCCTATAGGCAGATATAACTCAGTGCTCCTCCCTATAGGCAGTTACATCAACATGAGGGCGTGCTCCTCTCTATAGGCAGATATAACTCAGTGCTCCTCCCTATAGACAGATATAACTCAGTGCTCCTCCCTATAGGCAGATATAACTCAGGGCTCCTCCCTATAGACAGATATAACTCAGTGCTCCTCCCTATAGGCAGATATAACTCAGTGCTCCTCCCTATAGACAGATATAACTCAGTGCTCCTCCCTATAGACAGATATAACTCAGTGCTCCTCCCTATAGACAGATATAACTCAGGGCTCCTCCCTATAGGCAGTTACATCAACATGAGGGCATGCTCCTCCCTATAGGCAGATATAACTCAGTGCTCCTCCCTATAGGCAGATATAACTCAGTGCTCCTCCCTATAGACAGATATAACTCAGTGCTCCTCCCTATAGACAGATATAACTCAGTGCTCCTCCCTATAGGCAGATATAACTCAGGGCTCCTCCCTATAGGCAGATATAACTCAGTGCTCCTCCCTATAGGCAGATATAACTCAGTGCTCCTCCCTATAGGCAGTTACATCAACATGAGGGCGTGCTCCTCCCTATAGGCAGATATAACTCAGTGCTCCTCCCTATAGACAGATATAACTCAGGGCTCCTCCCTATAGACAGATATAACTCAGGGCTCCTCCCTATAGGCAGATATAACTCAGTGCTCCTCCCTATAGACAGATATAACTCAGGGCTCCTCCCTATAGACAGATATAACTCAGTGCTCCTCCCTATAGACAGATATAACTCAGGGCTCCTCCCTATAGGCAGATATAACTCAGGGCTCCTGCCTATAGCCATCATTCCACCTTCTGAAAGACAGACGCTCAGTGTTTATCATTGTTCATTCAATGTGACAACTTACCCCTTAGCAGCAGACCAGCGCACGATGGTCTCCTTGTCCTTCAGCCCACCCAACAGTTGCTCTGTGAAATTACAGACAGAGAGAGTCACTACCTGAATAGCTGTGACTGAACACCATAACAGACAGAGAGAGAGTCACTACCTGAATAGCTGTGACTGAACACCATAACAGACAGAGAGAGAGTCACTACCTGAATAGCTGTGACTGAACACCATAACAGACCTGATGTGGGTCAAATTCAGTAGGGCTCACCGTAACAAAGTGTTTTGTAACAGAACATGTAAATCTGTGTTGTGTTGTTATTGGTCAAGTAGTTCAGGATGTTGCACACCTTACTGAACACAAGATACAGGCCTTAAAACCAATGAGACAGTGAGAAGGATGCTGACTTCAGACATATCAAGAGAGAGAACGAGAGAGAGAGCTGAGAGAACCAGAGAGAGAGAACCAGAAGAGCTTAGAGAACCAGAGAGAGAGCTGAGAGAACCAAAGAGAGAGCTAAGAGAACCAGAGAGAGAGCTGAGAGAACCAAAGAGAGAGCTGAGATAACCAAAGAGAGAGCTGAGAGAACCAAAGAGAGAGCTGAGAGAACCAAAGAGAGAGCTAAGAGAACCAAAGAGAGAGCTAAGAGAACCAGAGAGAGAGCTGAGAGAACCAGAGAGAGAGCTGAGAGAACCAAAGAGAGAGACAGAGAGCTGAGAGAACCAAAGAGAGAGAGAGAGAGAGCTGAGAGAACCAAAGAGAGAGAGAGCTGAGAGAACCAAAGAGAGAGAGAGCTGAGAGAACCAAAGAGAGAGATCTGAGAGAACCAGAGAGAGAGATCTGAGAGAACCAGAGAGAGAGATCTGAGAGAACCAGAGAGAGAGATCTGAGAGAACCAGAGAGAGAGAGCTGAGAGAACCAGAGAGAGAGAGCTGAGAGAACCAAAGAGAGAGAGAGAGAGAGAGAGAGAGAGAGAGAGAGCTGAGAGAACCAAAGAGAGAGAGAGCTGAGAGAACCAAAGAGAGAGATCTGAGAGAACCAGAGAGAGAGAGCTGAGAGAACCAAAGAGAGAGAGAGAGAGAGAGAGAGCTGAGAGAACCAAAGAGAGAGAGAGGAGAGCTGAGAGAACCAAAGAGAGAGAGAGCTGAGAGAACCAAAGAGAGAGAGAGCTGAGAGAACCAAAGAGAGAGAGAGCTGAGAGAACCAAAGAGAGAGAGAGCTGAGAGAACCAAAGAGAGAGAGAGCTGAGAGAACCAAAGAGAGAGATCTGAGAGAACCAAAGAGAGAGATCTGAGAGAACCAGAGAGAGAGAGAGCTGAGAGAACCAGAGAGAGAGATCTGAGAGAACCAGAGAGAGAGAGCTGAGAGAACCAGAGAGAGAGAGCTGAGAGAACCAGAGAGAGAGAGAGCTGAGAGAACCAGAGAGAGAGAGAGCTGAGAGAACCAGAGAGAGAGAGAGCTGAGAGAACCAGAGAGAGAGAGAGCTGAGAGAACCAGAGAGAGAGAGAGCTGGGAGAACCAGAGAGAGAGAGAGCTGAGGAGAACCAGAGAGAGAGAGAGCTGAGAGAACCAGAGAGAGAGAGAGCTGAGAGAACCAGAGAGAGAGAGAGCTGAGAGAACCAGAGAGAGAGAGAGCTGAGAGAACCAGAGAGAGAGAGAGCTGAGAGAACCAGAGAGAGAGAGAGCTGAGAGAACCAGAGAGAGAGAGAGCTGAGAGAACCAGAGAGAGAGAGCTGAGAGAACCAGAGAACCAGAGAGAGAGCTGAGAGAACCAGAGAGAGAGAGAGCTGAGAGAACCAGAGAGAGAGAGAGCTGAGAGAACCAGAGAGAGAGAGAGCTGAGAGAACCAGAGAGAGAGAGAGCTGAGAGAACCAGAGAGAGAGAGCTGAGAGAACCAGAGAGAGAGCTGAGAGAACCAGAGAGAGAGCTGAGAGAACCAGAGAGAGAGAGAGAGCTGAGAGAACCAGAGAGAGAGAGCAGAGAACCAGAGAGAGAGCTGAGAGAACCAGAGAGAGAGAGAGCTGAGAGAACCAGAGAGAGAGAGAGCTGAGAGAACCAGAGAGAGAGAGAGCTGAGAGAACCAGAGAGAGAGAGAGCTGAGAGAACCAGAGAGAGAGAGAGAGAGAACTGAGAGAACCAGAGAGAGAGAGAGCTGAGAGAACCAGAGAGAGAGAGAGCTGAGAGAACCAAAGAGAGAGAACTGAAGAGAACCAGAGAGAGAGCTGAGAGAACCAGAGAGAGAGCTGAGAGAACCAAAGAGAGAGCTGAGAGAACCAGAGAGAGAGCTGAGAGAACTGAAAACCAAAGAGAGAGCTGAGAGAACCAAAGAGAGAGCTAAGAGAACCAGAGAGAGAGAGCTGAGAGAACCAGAGAGAGAGAGAGCTGAGAGAACCAAAGAGAGAGCTGAGAGAACCAGAGAGAGAGAGAGCTGAGAGAACCAAAGAGAGATCTGAGAGAACCAGAGAGAGAGAGAGAACCAGCTGAGAGAACCAGAGAGAGAGAGCTGAGAGAACCAGAGAGAGAGATCTGAGAGAACCAGAGAGAGAGAGAGAGCTGAGAGAACCAGAGAGAGAGAGAGCTGAGAGAACCAGAGAGAGAGCTGAGAGAACCAGAGAGAGAGAGAGCTGAGAGAACCAGAGAGAGAGAGAGCTGAGAGAACCAGAGAGAGAGAGCTGAGAGAACCAGAGAGAGAGAGAGCTGAGAGAACCAGAGAGAGAGAGAACCAGAGAGCTGAGAGAGACCAGAGAGAGAGAGAGCTGAGAGAACCAGAGAGAGAGAGAACAGAGAGAACCAGAGAGAGAGAGAGCTGAGAGAACCAGAGAGAGAGAGAGCTGAGAGAACCAGAGAGAGAGAGAGAACCAGAGAGAGAGATCTGAGAGAGAGAGAGAGAGCTGAGAGAACTGAGAGAACCAGAGAGAGAGAGCTGAGAGAACCAGAGAGAGAGAGCTGAGAGAACCAGAGAGAACCAGAGAGAGAGAGAGAGCTGAGAGAACCAGAGAGAGAGAGAGCTGAGAGAACCAGAGAGAGAGAGAGCTGAGAGAACCAGAGAGAGAGAGAGCTGAGAGAACCAGAGAGAGCTGAGAGAACCAGAGAGAGAGCTGAGAGAACCAGAGAGAGAGAGAGAGCTGAGAGAACCAGAGAGAGCTGAGAGAACCAGAGAGAGCTGAGAGAACCAGAGAGAGAGCTGAGAGAACCAGAGAGAGAGAGAGAGCTGAGAGAACCAGAGAGAGAGAGAGCTGAGAGAACCAGAGAGAGAGAGAGCTGAGAGAACCAGAGAGAGAGAGAGCTGAGAGAACCAGAGAGAGAGAGAGCTGAGAGAACCAGAGAGAGAGAGAGCTGAGAGAACCAGAGAGAGAGAGCTGAGAGAACCAGAGAGAGAGAGAGCTGAGAGAACCAGAGAGAGAGAGAGCTGAGAGAACCAGAGAGAGAGAGAGCTGAGAGAACCAGAGAGAGAGAGAGCTGAGAGAACCAGAGAGAGAGAGAGCTGAGAGAACCAGAGAGAGAGAGCTGAGAGAGAGAGAGAAAGAATGAGAGAGAAGGAGAGAGAGAGTAACGCTGACTGACCGATGACGTTCTCCACCTCCTCTGGGATATCATAGTCCTCCTCCTGGCTCTGGGTCTCCATGTCTGGACTAACAGCCTCGACTGTGGAGCCAGACTGGGACAGAGACAGGTTGGCTGCCAGGGAGCGACTCCCTCTCTGGTACCTGAATGACAAGCAAACATACAAGGTCTCAACACAGTGAGACCAGCTTTCCCTTAACAAACACTCAACGGCATGCGAAGGCTCTCAAATTAACATCTAGGGAGTGGGTCTTGCCTACGGAGCTGTGAGGGGAACGGCACCTCAGTACCTCCAGGCTCTGATCAGGCCCTACACCCAAACAAGGGCACTGCGTTCATCCACCTCTGGCCTGCTCGCCTCCCTACCACTGAGGAAGTACAGCTCCCGCTCAGCCCAGTCAAAACTGTTCGCTGCTCTGGCCCCCCAATGGTGGAACAAACTCCCTCACGACGCCAGGACAGCGGAGTCAACCTTCCGGAGACACCTGAAACCCCACCTCTTTAAGGAATACCTAGGATAGGATAAGTAATCCCTCTCACCCCCCCCCCTTTAAGATTTAGATGCACTATTGTACAGTGACTGTTCCACTGGATGTCATAAGGTGAATGCACCAATTTGTAAGTCGCTCTGGATAAGAGCGTCTGCTAAATGACTTAAATGTAATGTAATGTAAATGGGTCTCCTCCACTGGTTGAGGAAGGTCAGACCCAGTCTCTGTACCAGCTTGACTCCTACCTCAGTGTGTGTGTGTGTGTGTGTGTGTGTGTGTGTGTGTGTGTGTGTGTGTGTGTGTGTGTGTGTGTGTGTGTGTGTGTGTGTGTGTGTGTGTGTGTGTGTGTGTCTCACCTCCACTTGGCCAGTCGGGGCTTGAGGAAGGTCAGACCCAGTCTCTGTACCAGCTTGACCGCCAGCTTCCTCAGCATAGCCTGGCTGCTCTCTGCCACGTGACACTGGTCCAGACACTGCAGCACCACCGGAGCTGAGGAACACACACACACACACACACACACACACACACACACACACACACACACACACACACACACACACACACACACACACACACCATGGTAACACTACACTGGTCCAGACATTGCAGCACCACCGGATAAACCGGGCATATGATTTAGCCGTTCCATACACGTCTCTCACGTCTCTCACCGACGCGGGTCAGAGATACAGTCTGAGGGCTGCCCATCTACTCGGGGCGTGACAGTCACCGACGCGGGTCAGAGATGCAGTCTGAGGGCTGCCCATCTACTCGGGGCGTGACAGTCACCGACGCGGGTCAGAGATGCAGTCTGAGGGCTGCCCATCTACTCGGGGCGTGACAGTCACCGACGCGGGTCAGAGATGCAGTCTGAGGGCTGCCCATCTACTCAGGGCGTGACAGTCACCGACGCGGGTCAGAGATACAGTCTGAGGGCTGCCCATCTACTCGGGGCGTGACAGTCACCGACGCAGGTCAGAGATGCAGTCTGAGGGCTGCCCATCTACTCGGGGTGTGACAGTCACCGACGCGGGTCAGAGATGCAGTCTGAGGGCTGCCCATCTACTCGGGGCGTGACAGTCACCGACGCGGGTCAGAGATGCAGTCTGAGGGCTGCCCATCTACTCGGGGCGTGACAGTCACCGACGCGGGTCAGAGATGCAGTCTGAGGGCTGCCCATCTACTCAGGGCGTGTGGTTGTCACCGACGCGGGTCAGAGATGCAGTCTGAGGGCTGCCCATCTACTCGGGGCGTGACAGTCACCGACGTGGGTCAGAGATGCAGTCTGAGGGCTGCCCATCTACTCGGGGCGTGACAGTCACCGACGCGGGTCAGAGATGCAGTCTGAGGGCTGCCCATCTACTCGGGGCGTGACAGTCACCGACGCGGGTCAGAGATGCAGTCTGAGGGCTGCCCATCTACTCAGGGCGTGACAGTCACCGACGCGGGTCAGAGATACAGTCTGAGGGCTGCCCATCTACTCGGGGCGTGACAGTCACCGACGCAGGTCAGAGATGCAGTCTGAGGGCTGCCCATCTACTCGGGGTGTGACAGTCACCGACGCGGGTCAGAGATGCAGTCTGAGGGCTGCCCATCTACTCGGGGCGTGACAGTCACCGACGCGGGTCAGAGATGCAGTCTGAGGGCTGCCCATCTACTCGGGGCGTGACAGTCACCGACGCGGGTCAGAGATGCAGTCTGAGGGCTGCCCATCTACTCGGGCGTGACAGTCACCGACGCGGGTCAGAGATGCAGTCTGAGGGCTGCCCATCTACTCAGGGCGTGTGGTTGTCACCGATCAGAGATGCAGTCTGAGGGCTGCCCATCTACTCGGGCGTGACAGTCACCGACGTGGGTCAGAGATGCAGTCTGAGGGCTGCCCATCTACTCGGGCGTGACAGTCACCGACGCGGGTCAGAGATGCAGTCTGAGGGCTGCCCATCTACTCGGGCGTGACAGTCACCGACGCAGGTCAGAGATGCAGTCTGAGGGCTGCCCATCTACTCAGGGCGTGTGACAGTCACCGACGCGGGTCAGAGATGCAGTCTGAGGGCTGCCCATCTACTCGGGCGTGACAGTCACCGACGCGGGTCAGAGATGCAGTCTGAGGGCTGCCCATCTACTCGGGCGTGACAGTCACCGACGTGGGTCAGAGATGCAGTCTGAGGGCTGCCCATCTACTCAGGGCGTGACAGTCACCGACGCGGGTCAGAGATGAAGTCTGAGGGCTGCCCATCTACTCAGGGCGTGTGGTTGTCACCGAGGATGCAGTCTGAGGGCTGCCCATCTACTCGCCCACCGATCAGAGATGCAGTCTGAGGGCTGCCCATCTACTCGGGCGTGACAGTCACCGACGCAGGTCAGAGATGCAGTCTGAGGGCTGCCCATCTACTCGGGGCGTGACAGTCACCGACGCAGGTCAGAGATGCAGTCTGAGGGCTGCCCATCTACTCGGGGCGTGACAGTCACCGACGCGGGTCAGAGATGCAGTCTGAGGGCTGCCCATCTACTCGGGGCGTGACAGTCACCGACGCAGGTCAGAGATGCAGTCTGAGGGCTGCCCATCTACTCGGGGCGTGACAGTCACCGACGCGGGTCAGAGATGCAGTCTGAGGGCTGCCCATCTACTCAGGGCGTGTGGTTGTCACCGACGCGGGTCAGAGATGCAGTCTGAGGGCTGCCCATCTACTCAGGGCGTGTGGTTGTCACCGACGCGGGTCAGAGATGCAGTGTGAGGGCTGCCCATCACCTCTTTGAACCATCACAATATTTCTAAACATTTTATCGGATCTGAAAGGCTCTTGTCATTGCACATCTCACACTACAACAGAACGCTGATCACCACCAGGAGCCAATGAGAGCTGGCCAGAGAAGCAGCCAGTCAGACGATGACGTTGCACCCAGAAGGTGTCGACTCTGGAGCAGGAGACATGACGACTACTAGTGTGGGTTTCTACTTGCCTTTAACCAAACATGTCAAATAGTCACAGCTCTGAAGTTCACAACCAATGTTATTCAATTCAAAATGTATTGGCTAGATATTTACACTCCGTGTGTAGAGTGTGTATGTCTGACTGGAACTATTTCTGAGGTTTGCTTTGAGCCACAGCTCGTTGTGATTACATTGTTAACGTAGTTACATCTTTGTTTTGGCGAGACAGCAAGCTGTGGAGAATCCTCACCACCAGGTGAAGAATCTGTGTCACATCGTTTAATGTGCTCATCACTACGTTGGTAAGACAACACACTACAGGAGAGACTGGTTTAATGTGCTCATTACTACGTTGGTAAGACAACACACTACAGGAGAGGCTGGTTTAATGTGCTCATTACTACGTTGGTAAGACAACACACTACAGGAGAGACTGGTTTAATGTGCTCATTACTACGTTGGTAAGACAACACACTACAGGAGAGACTGGTTTAATGTGCTCATCACTACGTTGGTAAGACAACACACTACAGGAGAGACTGGTTTAATGTGCTCACCACTACGTTGGTAAGACAACACACTACAGGAGAGACTGGTTTAATGTGCTCATCACTACGTTGGTAAGACAAAACACTACAGGAGAGACTGGTTTAATGTGCTCATCACTATGTTGGTAAGACAACACACTACAGGAGAGGCTGGTTTAATGTGCTCATCACTACGTTGGTAAGACAACACACTACAGGAGAGACTGGTTTAATGTGCTCATCACTACGTTGGTAAGACAACACACTACAGGAGAGGCTGGTTTAATGTGCTCATCACTACGTTGGTAAGACAAAACACTACAGGAGAGACTGGTTTAATGTGCTCACCACTACGTTGCCAAGACAACACACTACAGGAGAGACTGGTTTAATGTGCTCACCACTACGTTGCCAAGACAACACACTACAGGAGAGACTGGTTTAATGTGCTCACCACTACGTTGCCAAGACAACACACTACAGGAGAGACTGGTTTAATGTGCTCACCACTACGTTGGTAAGACAACACACTACAGGAGAGACTGGTTTAATGTGCTCACCACTACGTTGGTAAGACAAAACACTACAGGAAGGAGACTGGTTTAATGTGCTCATCACTACGTTGGTAAGACAACACACTACAGGAGAGGCTGGTTTAATGTGCTCACCACTACGTTGCCAAGACAACACACTACAGGAGAGACTGGTTTAATGTGCTCATCACTACGTTGGTAAGACAAAACACTACAGGAGAGACTGGTTTAATGTGCTCATCACTACGTTGGTAAGACAACACACTACAGGAGAGACTGGTTTAATGTGCTCATCACTACGTTGGTAAGACAACACACTACAGGAGAGACTGGTTTAATGTGCTCACCACTACGTTGGTAAGACAACACACTACAGGAGAGACTGGTTTAATGTGCTCATCACTACGTTGGTAAGACAACACACTACAGGAGAGACTGGTTTAATGTGCTCATCACTACGTTGGTAAGACAACACACTACAGGAGAGACTGGTTTAATGTGCTCATCACTACGTTGGTAAGACAAAACACTACAGGAGAGACTGGTTTAATGTGCTCACCACTACGTTGGTAAGACAACACACTACAGGAGAGACTGGTTTAATGTGCTCACACTACGTTGGTAAGACAACACACTACAGGAGAGACTGGTTTAATGTGCTCATCACTACGTTGGTAAGACAACACACTACAGGAGAGACTGGTTTAATGTGCTCACCACTACGTTGGTAAGACAACACACTACAGGAGAGACTGGTTTAATGTGCTCATCACTATGTTGGTAAGACAACACACTACAGGAGAGACTGGTTTAATGTGCTCATCACTACGTTGGTAAGACAACACACTACAGGAGAGACTGGTTTAATGTGCTCATCACTACGTTGGTAAGACAACACACTACAGGAGAGACTGGTTTAATGTGCTCATCACTACGTTGGTAAGACAACACACTACAGGAGAGACTGGTTTAATGTGCTCATCACTACGTTGGTAAGACAACACACTACAGGAGAGACTGGTTTAATGTGCTCATCACTACGTTGGTAAGACAACACACTACAGGAGAGACTGGTTTAATGTGCTCACCACTACGTTGGTAAGACAACACACTACAGGAGAGGCTGGTTTAATGTGCTCATCACTACGTTGGTAAGACAAAACACTACAGGAGAGACTGGTTTAATGTGCTCATCACTACGTTGGTAAGACAACACACTACAGGAGAGACTGGTTTAATGTGCTCATCACTACGTTGGTAAGACAACACACTACAGGAGAGACTGGTTTAATGTGCTCACCACTACGTTGGTAAGACAACACACTACAGGAGAGACTGGTTTAATGTGCTCATCACTACGTTGGTAAGACAACACACTACAGGAGAGACTGGTTTAATGTGCTCATCACTACGTTGGTAAGACAACACACTACAGGAGAGACTGGTTTAATGTGCTCATCACTACGTTGGTAAGACAACACACTACAGGAGAGACTGGTTTAATGTGCTCATCACTACGTTGGTAAGACAACACACTACAGGAGAGACTGGTTTAATGTGCTCATCACTACGTTGGTAAGACAACACACTACAGGAGAGACTGGTTTAATGTGCTCACCACTACGTTGGTAAGACAACACACTACAGGAGAGACTGGTTTAATGTGCTCACCACTACGTTGGTAAGACAACACACTACAGGAGAGACTGGTTTAATGTGCTCACCACTACGTTGGTAAGACAACACACTACAGGAGAGACTGGTTTAATGTGCTCATCACTACGTTGGTAAGACAACACACTACAGGAGAGGCTGGTTTAATGTGCTCACCACTACGTTGGTAAGACAACACACTACAGGAGAGGCTGGTTTAATGTGCTCATCACTACGTTGGTAAGACAACACACTACAGGAGAGACTGGTTTAATGTGCTCATCACTACGTTGGTAAGACAACACACTACAGGAGAGACTGGTTTAATGTGCTCACCACTACGTTGCCAAGACAACACACTACAGGAAGAAGGCTGGTTTAATGTGCTCATCACTACGTTGGTAAGACAAAACACTACAGGAAGGAAGCTGGTTTAATGTGCTCATCACTACGTTGGTAAGACAACACACTACAGGAGAGACTGGTTTAATGTGCTCATCACTACGTTGGTAAGACAACACACTACAGGAGAGACTGGTTTAATGTGCTCATCACTACGTTGGTAAGACAACACACTACAGGAGAGGCTGGTTTAATGTGCTCACCACTACGTTGGTAAGACAACACACTACAGGAGAGACTGGTTTAATGTGCTCATCACTACGTTGGTAAGACAAAACACTACAGGAGAGACTGGTTTAATGTGCTCATCACTACGTTGGTAAGACAACACACTACAGGAGAGACTGGTTTAATGTGAGAGGCTCAGTGATGTCAGGGGTGTAGTTTACACCGAGCGGTTAGTATCAACACCATCACCTACAGCCAGATCATGGTCACAGCAGTCAACATTAGAAGATCACCTACATTTAATTTATTTATTTAGCAGATGCTCTTATCACAATGGATAAAGGAGAAGACAACTACTTATCACAATGGATGCAGGAGGTAAGACTGGTTTATCACAATGGATGCAGGAGGACAACACACTACTTATCACAATGGATGAAGGAGGTAAGACAACACACAATGGATGAAGAGGTAAGACAACTACTTATCACAATGGATGCAAGACAACTACTTATCACAATGGATGAAGGAGATAAGACAACTACATCACAGGATGAGGAGGTAGGACAACTTATCACAATGGATGAAGGAGGTAAGACAACTACATATCACAATGGATTAAGGCTCAGGTAAGACAACACTACTTATCACAATGGATGCAAGACAACTACTTATTACAATGGATGAAGGAGGTAAGACAACTACACTACAGGAGAGACTACTTATCACAATGGATGCAGGAGGTGGTTTAATGTGCTACCTATCACAATGGATGGTAAGACAACACACTCACAATGGATGAAGGACTGGTTTATCACAATGGATGAAGGATCACTACGTTTACAATGGATAAAACACTACAGGAGGTAAGACAACTACTTATTACAATGGATAAAGGAGGTTTAAGACAACTACTTATCACAATGGATAAGGAGAGACTGGTTTAATGACAACTACTTATCACAATGGATAAAGGAGTTTAAGACAACTACTTATCACAATGGATAAAGACAAGACAACACTTACACAATGGATAAAGGAGGTAAGACAACTACTTATCACAATGGATAAAGGAGGTAAGACAACTACTTATCACAATGGATGAAGGAGGTAAGACAACTACTTATCACAATGGATAAAGGAGGTAAGACAACTACTTATCACAATGGATGAAGGAGGTAAGACAACTACTTATCACAATGGATAAAGGAGGTAAGACAACTACTTATCACAATGGATAAAGGAGGTAAGACAACTACTTATCACAATGGATGAAGGAGGTAAGACAACTACTTATCACAATGGATGTAAGACAACTACTTATCACAATGGATGAAGGAGGTAAGACAACTACTTATCACAATGGATGAAGGAGGTAAGACAACTACTTATCACAATGGATGAAGGAGGTAAGACAACTACTTATCACAATGGATGAAGGAGGTAAGACAACTACTTATCACAATGGATAAAGGAGGTAAGACAACTACTTATCACAATGGATGAAGGAGGTAGGACAATTACTTATCACAGTGGATAAAGTAAATTTGCTGATTAAAAAGCAACTATTGAAGGACATTCTTACCGTACTGGAGAAAGTCATCTCTCTTGCCATGCTTGAATAGCTGGGCCTAGAAGACAGACGGGAGACAGGAGAGAGAGGAGAGACAGGAGAGAGAGGAGAGACAGGAGATAGAGGTGAGACAGGAGAGAGGTGAGACAGGAGAGAGACACAGTAGAGAGACAGGAGAGAGACACAGTAGAGAGACAGGAGAGAGAGGAGACACAGTAGAGAGACACAGTTTAGATGTGCTCAGAGACTAGTTGACACAGTAGAGACAGGAGAGACACAGTAGAGATACAGGAGAGAGAGGAGGAGACAGGAGAGAGACACAGTAGAGAGACAGGAGAGAGACAAGTAGAGAGACAGGAGAGGCTGGTTTACAGGTGAGAGACAGGAGAGAGAGAGAGGTGTAGAGATGAGAGAGACACAGGAGAGATCACAGGAGAGATGAGAGGAGATCAGGAGAGAGACACAGTAGAGAGACAGGAGAGAGAGGAGAGACAGTAGAGATAAGGAGAGATTTAGGAGAGAGAGAGAGAGATGGAGGAGAGAGAGACAGTAGAGAGACAGGAGAGAGAGGAGAGAGACACAGTAGAGATGACAGGAGAGGAGAGACAGGACAAAGGAAGACAACTATAGGAGAGACAGTAGAGATGAGAGAGAGACAGGTAGAGAGACAGGAGAGAGACCGGTAGAGACACAGTAGAGATACAGGAGAGAGAGGAGGAGACAGGAGAGAGACACAGTAGAGAGACAGGAGAGAGAGAGAGAGACACAGTAGAGAGACAGGAGAGAGAGGAGAGACACAGTAGAGACACAGAGAGAGAGACAGGAGAGAGAGAGGAGACAGGAACTAGAGACACAGTAGAGAGACAGGAGAGAGAGGAGAGAGACACAGTAGAGAGACAGGAGAGAGAGGAGAGACAGTAGAGACAGGAGAGAGACACAGGAGAGACAGGAGAGAGAGAGAGAGAGAGGAGAGAGATCACAGTAGAGAGACAGGAGAGAGAGAGAGACAGTAGAGAGAGAGAGAGACAGGAGAGACAGGAGAGATGAGAGAGAGAGTAAGAGAGACAGTAGAGAGACAGGAGAGAGAGAGAGAGACAGTAGAGAGACAGGAGAGAGAGGAGAGACAGTAGAGATGAGAGAGAGACAGGAGAGACAGGAGAGAGAGAGAGACAGGAGATGAGAGAGAGACAGGAGAGAGAGGAGAGACAGGAAAGAGACACAGTAGAGAGACAGGAGAGAGAGAGAGAGACAGTAGAGAGACAGGAGAGAGAGGAGAGACAGTAGAGATGAGAGAGAGACAGGAGAGACAGGAGAGATGAGAGAGAGAGAGAGAGAGAGACACAGTAGAGAGACAGGAGAGAGGAGAGACAGTAGAGATACAGAGAGAGACAGGAGAGACAGGAGAGATGAGAGAGAGAGAGAGAGAGAGAGACAGTAGAGAGACAGGAGAGAGAGGAGAGACAGTAGAGAGACAGGAGAGAGAGGAGAGACAGTAGAGATGAGAGAGAGACAGGAGAGACAGGAGAGAGAGGAGAGACAGTAGAGATGAGAGAGAGACAGGAGAGAGAGGAGAGACAGGAAAGAGACACAGTAGAGAGACAGGAGAGAGAGGAGAGAGACAGTAGAGAGACAGGAGAGAGAGGAGAGACAGTAGAGATGAGAGAGAGACAGGAGAGACAGGAGAGATGAGAGAGAGAGAGGAGAGAGACACAGTAGAGAGACAGGAGAGAGAGGAGAGACAGTAGAGATGAGAGAGAGACAGGAGAGACAGGAGAGATGAGAGAGAGAGAGGAGAGAGAGACAGTAGAGAGACAGGAGAGAGAGGAGAGACAGTAGAGAGACAGGAGAGAGAGGAGAGACAGTAGAGATGAGAGAGAGACAGGAGAGACAGGAGAGAGAGGAGAGACAGTAGAGATGAGAGAGAGACAGGAGAGAGAGGAGAGACAGGAAAGAGACACAGTAGAGAGACAGGAGAGAGAGGAGAGAGACAGTAGAGAGACAGGAGAGAGAGGAGAGACAGTAGAGATGAGAGAGAGACAGGAGAGACAGGAGAGATGAGAGAGAGAGAGGAGAGAGACACAGTAGAGAGACAGGAGAGAGAGGAGAGACAGTAGAGATGAGAGAGAGACAGGAGAGACAGGAGAGATGAGAGAGAGAGAGGAGAGACAGGAGAGAGACAGGAGAGAGAGGAGAGACAGTAGAGAGACAGGAGAGAGAGGAGAGACAGTAGAGATGAGAGAGAGACAGGAGAGACAGTAGAGATGAGAGAGAGACAGTAGAGATGAGAGAGAGACAGGAGAGAGAGGAGAGACAGGAAAGAGACACAGTAGAGAGACAGGAGAGAGAGGAGAGAGACAGTAGAGAGACAGGAGAGAGAGGAGAGAGACACAGTAGAGATGAGAGAGAGACAGGAGAGAGAGACAGTAGAGAGACAGGAGAGAGAGGAGAGAGACACAGTAGAGATGAGAGAGAGACAGGAAAGAGAGACAGTAGAGAGACAGGAGAGAGAGGAGAGAGACAGTAGAGAGACAGGAGAGAGAGGAGAGAGACACAGTAGAGATGAGAGAGAGACAGGAAAGAGAGACAGTAGAGAGACAGGAGAGAGAGGAGAGAGACACAGTAGAGATGAGAGAGAGACAGGAAAGAGAGACAGTAGAGAGACAGGAGAGAGAGGAGAGACAGTAGAGAAAAGAAGGAAAGAAAAGAGAGGAGCAACAACATCAATATCGTGGATGATATCGAAATAATACATTTTCATTTTAAAATTTTAAACATCACCACTAACCTCAACCTTCTGGATGTAGTCTGGGATTAAATCACCACTAACCTCAACCTTCTGGATGTAGTCTGGGATTAAATCACCACTAACCTCAACCTTCTGGATGTAGTCTGGGATTAAATCACCACTAACCTCAACCTTCTGGATGTAGTCTGGGATTAAATCACCACTAACCTCAACCTTCTGGATGTAGTCTGGGATTAAATCACCACTAACCTCAACCTTCTGGATGTAGTCTGGGATTACATCACCACTAACCTCAACCTTCTGGATGTAGTCTGGGATTAAATCACCACTAACCTCAACCTTCTGGATGTAGTCTGGGATTAAATCACCACTAACCTCAACCTTCTGGATGTAGTCTGGGATTACATCACCACTAACCTCAACCTTCTGGATGTAGTCTGGGATTAAATCACCACTAACCTCAACCTTCTGGATGTAGTCTGGGATTAAATCACCACTAACCTCAACCTTCTGGATGTAGTCTGGGATTAAATCACCACTAACCTCAACCTTCTGGATGTAGTCTGGGATTAAATCACCACTAACCTCAACCTTCTGGATGTAGTCTGGGATTAAATCACCACTAACCTCAACCTTCTGGATGTAGTCTGGGATTAAATCACCACTAACCTCAACCTTCTGGATGTAGTCTGGGATTAAATCACCACTAACCTCAACCTTCTGGATGTAGTCTGGGATTAAATCACCACTAACCTCAACCTTCTGGATGTAGTCTGGGATTAAATCACCACTAACCTCAACCTTCTGGATGTAGTCTGGGATTAAATCACCACTAACCTCAACCTTCTGGATGTAGTCTGTTATCACCACTAACCTCAACCTTCTGGATTAAATCACCACTAACCTCAACCTTCTGGATGTAGTCTGGGATTAAATCACCACTAACCTCAACCTTCTGGATGTAGTCTGGGATTAAATCACCACTAACCTCAACCTTCTGGATGTAGTCTGGGATTACATCACCACTAACCTCAACCTTCTGGATGTAGTCTGGGATTAAATCACCACTAACCTCAACCTTCTGGATGTAGTCTGGGATTACATCACCACTAACCTCAACCTTCTGGATGTAGTCTGGGATTACATCACCACTAACCTCAACCTTCTGGATGTAGTCTGGGATTAAATCACCACTAACCTCAACCTTCTGGATGTAGTCTGGGATTAAATCACCACTAACCTCAACCTTCTGGATGTAGTCTGGGATTAAATCACCACTAACCTCAACCTTCTGGATGTAGTCTGGGATTAAATCACCACTAACCTCAACCTTCTGGATGTAGTCTGGGATTAAATCACCACTAACCTCAACCTTCTGGATGTAGTCTGGGATTAAATCACCACTAACCTCAACCTTCTGGATGTAGTCTGGGATTAAATCACCACTAACCTCAACCTTCTGGATGTAGTCTGGGATTAAATCACCACTAACCTCAACCTTCTGGATGTAGTCTGGGATTAAATCACCACTAACCTCAACCTTCTGGATGTAGTCTGGGATTAAATCACCACTAACCTCAACCTTCTGGATGTAGTCTGGGATTAAATCACCACTAACCTCAACCTTCTGGATGTAGTCTGGGATTAAATCACCACTAACCTCAACCTTCTGGATGTAGTCTGGGATTACATCACCACTAACCTCAACCTTCTGGATGTAGTCTGGGATTAAATCACCACTAACCTCAACCTTCTGGATGTAGTCTGGGATTAAATCACCACTAACCTCAACCTTCTGGATGTAGTCTGGGATTAAATCACCACTAACCTCAACCTTCTGGATGTAGTCTGGGATTAAATCACCACTAACCTCAACCTTCTGGATGTAGTCTGGGATTAAATCACCACTAACCTCAACCTTCTGGATGTAGTCTGGGATTAAATCACCACTAACCTCAACCTTCTGGATGTAGTCTGGGATTAAATCACCACTAACCTCAACCTTCTGGATGTAGTCTGGGATTAAATCACCACTAACCTCAACCTTCTGGATGTAGTCTGGGATTAAATCACCACTAACCTCAACCTTCTGGATGTAGTCTGGGATTAAATCACCACTAACCTCAACCTTCTGGATGTAGTCTGGGATTAAATCACCACTAACCTCAACCTTCTGGATGTAGTCTGGGATTAAATCACCACTAACCTCAACCTTCTGGATGTAGTCTGGGATTACATCACCACTAACCTCAACCTTCTGGATGTAGTCTGGGATTAAATCACCACTAACCTCAACCTTCTGGATGTAGTCTGGGATTAAATCACCACTAACCTCAACCTTCTGGATGTAGTCTGGGATTAAATCACCACTAACCTCAACCTTCTGGATGTAGTCTGGGATTAAATCACCACTAACCTCAACCTTCTGGATGTAGTCTGGGATTAAATCACCACTAACCTCAACCTTCTGGATGTAGTCTGGGATTAAATCACCACTAACCTCAACCTTCTGGATGTAGTCTGGGATTAAATCACCACTAACCTCAACCTTCTGGATGTAGTCTGGGATTAAATCACCACTAACCTCAACCTTCTGGATGTAGTCTGGGATTAAATCACCACTAACCTCAACCTTCTGGATGTAGTCTGGGATTAAATCACCACTAACCTCAACCTTCTGGATGTAGTCTGGGATTAAATCACCACTAACCTCAACCTTCTGGATGTAGTCTGGGATTAAATCACCACTAACCTCAACCTTCTGGATGTAGTCTGGGATTAAATCACCACTAACCTCAACCTTCTGGATGTAGTCTGGGATTAAATCACCACTAACCTCAACCTTCTGGATGTAGTCTGGGATTAAATCACCACTAACCTCAACCTTCTGGATGTAGTCTGGGATTAAATCACCACTAACCTCAACCTTCTGGATGTAGTCTGGGATTACATCACCACTAACCTCAACCTTCTGGATGTAGTCTGGGATTAAATCACCACTAACCTCAACCTTCTGGATGTAGTCTGGGATTAAATCACCACTAACCTCAACCTTCTGGATGTAGTCTGGGATTAAATCACCACTAACCTCAACCTTCTGGATGTAGTCTGGGATTAAATCACCACTAACCTCAACCTTCTGGATGTAGTCTGGGATTAAATCACCACTAACCTCAACCTTCTGGATGTAGTCTGGGATTAAATCACCACTAACCTCAACCTTCTGGATGTAGTCTGGGATTAAATCACCACTAACCTCAACCTTCTGGATGTAGTCTGGGATTAAATCACCACTAACCTCAACCTTCTGGATGTAGTCTGGGATTAAATCACCACTAACCTCAACCTTCTGGATGTAGTCTGGGATTAAATCACCACTAACCTCAACCTTCTGGATGTAGTCTGGGATTAAATCACCACTAACCTCAACCTTCTGGATGTAGTCTGGGATTAAATCACCACTAACCTCAACCTTCTGGATGTAGTCTGGGATTAAATCACCACTAACCTCAACCTTCTGGATGTAGTCTGGGATTAAATCACCACTAACCTCAACCTTCTGGATGTAGTCTGGGATTAAATCACCACTAACCTCAACCTTCTGGATGTAGTCTGGGATTAAATCACCACTAACCTCAACCTTCTGGATGTAGTCTGGGATTAAATCACCACTAACCTCAACCTTCTGGATGTAGTCTGGGATTAAATCACCACTAACCTCAACCTTCTGGATGTAGTCTGGGATTAAATCACCACTAACCTCAACCTTCTGGATGTAGTCTGGGATTAAATCACCACTAACCTCAACCTTCTGGATGTAGTCTGGGATTAAATCACCACTAACCTCAACCTTCTGGATGTAGTCTGGGATTAAATCACCACTAACCTCAACCTTCTGGATGTAGTCTGGGATTAAATCACCACTAACCTCAACCTTCTGGATGTAGTCTGGGATTAAATCACCACTAACCTCAACCTTCTGGATGTAGTCTGGGATTAAATCACCACTAACCTCAACCTTCTGGATGTAGTCTGGGATTAAATCACCACTAACCTCAACCTTCTGGATGTAGTCTGGGATTAAATCACCACTAACCTCAACCTTCTGGATGTAGTCTGGGATTAAATCACCACTAACCTCAACCTTCTGGATGTAGTCTGGGATTAAATCACCACTAACCTCAACCTTCTGGATGTAGTCTGGGATTAAATCACCACTAACCTCAACCTTCTGGATGTAGTCTGGGATTAAATCACCACTAACCTCAACCTTCTGGATGTAGTCTGGGATTAAATCACCACTAACCTCAACCTTCTGGATGTAGTCTGGGATTAAATCACCACTAACCTCAACCTTCTGGATGTAGTCTGGGATTAAATCACCACTAACCTCAACCTTCTGGATGTAGTCTGGGATTAAATCACCACTAACCTCAACCTTCTGGATGTAGTCTGGGATTAAATCACCACTAACCTCAACCTTCTGGATGTAGTCTGGGATTAAATCACCACTAACCTCAACCTTCTGGATGTAGTCTGGGATTAAATCACCACTAACCTCAACCTTCTGGATGTAGTCTGGGATTAAATCACCACTAACCTCAACCTTCTGGATGTAGTCTGGGATTAAATCACCACTAACCTCAACCTTCTGGATGTAGTCTGGGATTAAATCACCACTAACCTCAACCTTCTGGATGTAGTCTGGGATTAAATCACCACTAACCTCAACCTTCTGGATGTAGTCTGGGATTAAATCACCACTAACCTCAACCTTCTGGATGTAGTCTGGGATTAAATCACCACTAACCTCAACCTTCTGGATGTAGTCTGGGATTAAATCACCACTAACCTCAACCTTCTGGATGTAGTCTGGGATTAAATCACCACTAACCTCAACCTTCTGGATGTAGTCTGGGATTAAATCACCACTAACCTCAACCTTCTGGATGTAGTCTGGGATTAAATCACCACTAACCTCAACCTTCTGGATGTAGTCTGGGATTAAATCACCACTAACCTCAACCTTCTGGATGTAGTCTGGGATTAAATCACCACTAACCTCAACCTTCTGGATGTAGTCTGGGATTAAATCACCACTAACCTCAACCTTCTGGATGTAGTCTGGGATTAAATCACCACTAACCTCAACCTTCTGGATGTAGTCTGGGATTAAATCACCACTAACCTCAACCTTCTGGATGTAGTCTGGGATTAAATCACCACTAACCTCAACCTTCTGGATGTAGTCTGGGATTAAATCACCACTAACCTCAACCTTCTGGATGTAGTCTGGGATTAAATCACCACTAACCTCAACCTTCTGGATGTAGTCTGGGATTAAATCACCACTAACCTCAACCTTCTGGATGTAGTCTGGGATTAAATCACCACTAACCTCAACCTTCTGGATGTAGTCTGGGATTAAATCACCACTAACCTCAACCTTCTGGATGTAGTCTGGGATTAAATCACCACTAACCTCAACCTTCTGGATGTAGTCTGGGATTAAATCACCACTAACCTCAACCTTCTGGATGTAGTCTGGGATTAAATCACCACTAACCTCAACCTTCTGGATGTAGTCTGGGATTAAATCACCACTAACCTCAACCTTCTGGATGTAGTCTGGGATTAAATCACCACTAACCTCAACCTTCTGGATGTAGTCTCACCACTAACCTCAACCTTCTGGATGTAGTCTGGGATTAAATCACCACTAACCTCAACCTTCTGGATGTAGTCTGGGATTAAATCACCACTAACCTCAACCTTCTGGATGTAGTCTGGGATTAAATCACCACTAACCTCAACCTTCTGGATGTAGTCTGGGATTAAATCACCACTAACCTCAACCTTCTGGATGTAGTCTGGGATTAAATCACCACTAACCTCAACCTTCTGGATGTAGTCTGGGATTAAATCACCACTAACCTCAACCTTCTGGATGTAGTCTGGGATTAAATCACCACTAACCTCAACCTTCTGGATGTAGTCTGGGATTAAATCACCACTAACCTCAACCTTCTGGATGTAGTCTGGGATTACATCACCACTAACCTCAACCTTCTGGATGTAGTCTGGGATTAAATCACCACTAACCTCAACCTTCTGGATGTAGTCTGGGATTAAATCACCACTAACCTCAACCTTCTGGATGTAGTCTGGGATTAAATCACCACTAACCTCAACCTTCTGGATGTAGTCTGGGATTAATCACCACTAACCTCAACCTTCTGGATGTAGTCTGGGATTAAATCACCACTAACCTCAACCTTCTGGATGTAGTCTGGGATTAAATCACCACTAACCTCAACCTTCTGGATGTAGTCTGGGATTAAATCACCACTAACCTCAACCTTCTGGATGTAGTCTGGGATTAAATCACCACTAACCTCAACCTTCTGGATGTAGTCTGGGATTAAATCACCACTAACCTCAACCTTCTGGATGTAGTCTGGGATTAAATCACCACTAACCTCAACCTTCTGGATGTAGTCTGGGATTAAATCACCACTAACCTCAACCTTCTGGATGTAGTCTGGGATTAAATCACCACTAACCTCAACCTTCTGGATGTAGTCTGGGATTAAATCACCACTAACCTCAACCTTCTGGATGTAGTCTGGGATTAAATCACCACTAACCTCAACCTTCTGGATGTAGTCTGGGATTAAATCACCACTAACCTCAACCTTCTGGATGTAGTCTACATGATTAAATCACCACTAACCTCAACCTTCTGGATGTAGTCTGGGATTAATCACCACTAACCTCAACCTTCTGGATGTAGTCTGGGATTAAATCACCACTAACCTCAACCTTCTGGATGTAGTCTGGGATTAAATCACCACTAACCTCAACCTTCTGGATGTCTCTTTAAATCACCACTAACCTCAACCTTCTGGATGTCTCTTTAAATCACCACCCCTCAACTCTTCTGGATGTAGTCTCTTTAATCATCCCCACTCTCAGTCTCTTTAATCCTTCCCATCTAGTCTCTTTAATCACTAACCTCAACCTTCTGGATGTAGTCTCTTTAATCACTCTAACCCAACCTTCTGGACTCTTTAATCACTCACTAACCTCAACCTTCTGGATGTAGTCTCTTTAATCACTCCCCACTAAGTCTCTTTAACACTCCCCATTTAGTCTCTTTAATCACCACTCCCTCAACCTCTCAGTCTCTTTAAATCACCACTAACCTCAACCTTCTGGATGTAGTCTTTAAATCACCACTAACCTCATTCTCTCAGTCTCTTTAATCACTCCCCATTTCTCAGTCTCAACCTTCTGGATGTAGTCTCTTTAAATCACTCCCACTCTCTCAGTCTCTTTAATCACTCCCCAACCTTCTCTCAGTCTCTTTAAATCACTCCCCACTCCTCAGTCTTCTGGATTAGTCTCCCCATTCTCTCAGTCTCTTTAATCACTCCCCATTCTGGATCAGTCTCTTTAATCACCCCATAACCTCAGTCCTTCTGGATTAATCTCCCCATTAATCTCCACTCTTTAATCTCCCCATTCTGGATCAGTCTCTTTAATCACTCCCCAACCTTCCTTCTGGATGTAGTCTGGGATTAAATTTCAACTGGATGTAGTCTGGGATTAATCACCACTAACCTCAACCTTCTGGATGTAGTCTGGGATTAAATCACCCTAACCTCAACCTCTCTGGATGTAGTCTTTTAAATCACCACTAACCTCAACCTTCTGTCTCTTTAATCACTCCCCAACTTCTGGATCAGTCTCTCTTAAATCACCTCTTTAATCCTCAACCTTCTGGATGTAGTCTTTAATTACATCACCACTAACCTCAACCTTCTGGATGTAGTCTGGGATTAAACCACCACTTAGACTCAACCTTCTGGATGTAGTCTGCAGTTAATCACTCCCTCTCTCAACCTTCTGGATTTCTCTCAGTCTCTTTAATCACTCCCCACTCCTCAGTCTCTTTAATCTCCCCACTCTCTCAGTCTCTTTAATCACTCCCCACTCCTCTCAACTCTTTAATCAGTCCCCATCTCTCAGTCTCTTTAATCACTCCCCATTCTTCTCAGTCTCTTTAATCACTCCCCACTCCTCTCAGTCTCTTTAATCACTCCCCATTCCTTCAGTCTCTTTAATCACTCCCCACTTCTCTCAGTCTCTTTAATCACTCCCCACTTCTCTCAGTCTCTTTAATCACTCCCCATTCTCTCAGTCTCTTTAATCACTCCCCACTCTCTCAGTCTCTTTAATCACTCCCCACTCTCTCACTCTTTAATCACTCCCCATTCCTCTCAGTCTCTTTAATCACTCCCCATTCCTCTCAGTCTCTTTAATCACTCCCCATTCCTCTCAGTCTCTTTAATCCTCCCCATTCTCTCAGTCTCTTTAATCACTCCCCATTTCTCTCAGTCTCTTTTCTCACCCCATTTCTCACTCCACATTCTCTCAGTCTCTTTAATCACTCCCCACTCTCTCAGTCTCTTTAATTCTCTCACTCCCCACTCCCCATCTCTCAGTCTCTTTAATCACTCCCCATTCTAGTCTCTTTATCACTCCCCACTCTCTCAGTCTCTTTAATCACTCCCCACTCTCTCAGTCTCTTTAATCACTCCCCACTCTCTCAGTCTCTTTAATCACTCCCCACTCTCTCAGTCTCTTTAATCACTCCCCACTCTCTCAGTCTCTTTAATCACTCCCCACTCTCTCAGTCTCTTTAATCACTCCCCACTCTCTCAGTCTCTTTAATCACTCCCCACTCTCTCAGTCTCTTTAATCACTCCCCACTCTCTCAGTCTCTTTAATCACTCCCCACTCTCTCAGTCTCTTTAATCACTCCCCACTCTCTCAGTCTCTTTAATCACTCCCCACTCTCTCAGTCTCTTTAATCACTCCCCACTCTCTCAGTCTCTTTAATCACTCCCCACTCTCTCAGTCTCTTTAATCACTCCCCACTCTCTCAGTCTCTTTAATCACTCCCCACTTTCTCAGTCTCTTTAATCACTCCCCACTCACTCTCAGTCTCTTTAATCACTCCCCACTCTCTCAGTCTCTTTAATCACTCCCCATTCTCTCAGTCTCTTTAATCACTCCCCATTCTCTCAGTCTCTTTAATCACTCCCCACTCTCTCAGTCTCTTTAATCACTCCCCACTCTCTCAGTCTCTTTAATCACTCCCCACTCTCTCAGTCTCTTTAATCACTCCCCATTTCTCAGCGGTCTTTAAAGTTTTTGCTTTAAATCACTCCCCACTCTGCAAAACAGTCTTACTTTAATCACTCCCCACACACAGAGCCAGTTTTAAACGCTCTGACTACATAGAGAGAGAGAGAGAGAGACACTCTCCCAGTCAATTTAATCACTCCCAGAAGGAGAGACTATAAACACTAACCCAGTGTCACTACTAATAGTCTCTTTGATACACTGCCCACTCTGAGTTGCATTAAATTAGCTACTTAGACTGACCACACAAGAGTTGACCTGAAGAAAAATATACTGAAATACACTGTTATATCTGGTTAAACACTACTACTACATAAAGACAAAGTGGAAGACAGTGAGGACTGGGGATTAGTCACTACCCACTACTCTACAGTCTGGTAAAGTAATGACTACCAGCAGTATATCTATATACTACTACTACACTGGTAAAGTAATGACTACCAGCAGTATATCTATATACTACTACTACACTGTAAAGTACTTAATCTACTACTACACTGGTAAAGTAATGACTTTATCTATATACTACTACTACTACTGGTAAAGTAATGACTACCAGTATATCTAATACTACTACTACACTGGTAAAGTAATGACTACCAGCAGTATATCTATATACTACTACTACACTGGTAAAGTAATGACTACCAGCAGTATATCTATATACTACTTTACTACTACTACACTGGTAAAGTACTACCAGCAGTATATCTATATACTACTACTACTACTACTACACTGGTAAAGTAATGACTACCAGCAGTATATCTATATACTACTACTACTACACTGGTTAATCACTCCCAGCAGTATATCTATATACTACTACTACTACACTGGTAAAGTAATGACTCCAGCAGTATATTAATACTACTACTACTACACTGGTAAAGTAATGACTACCAGCAGTATATCTATATACTACTACTACTACACTGGTAAAGTAATGACTACCAGCAGTATATCTATATACTACTACTACTACACTGGTAAAGTAATGACTACCAGCAGTATATCTTATATACTACTACTACACTGGTAAAGTAATGACTGCAGTATATCTATATACTACTACTACTAATACACTGGTAAAGTAATGACTACCAGCAGTATATCTATATACTACTACTACTACTACTACTGGTAAAACAATGACTACCAGCAGTATATCTATATACTACTACTACTACACTGGTAAAGTAATGACTACCAGCAGTATATCTATATACTACTACTACTACACTGGTAAAGTAATGACTACCAGCAGTATATCTATATACTACTACTACACTGGTAAAGTAATGACTACCAGCAGTATATCTATATACTACTACTACTACTACTACTACACTGGTAAAGTAATGACTACCAGCAGTATATCTATATACTACTACTACTACACTGGTAAAGTAATGACTACCAGCAGTATATCTATATACTACTACTACACTGGTAAAGTAATGACTACCAGCAGTATATCTATATATACTACTACTACTACTACTACTACACACTGGTAAAGTTGACTACCAGCAAAATATATCTATATACTACTACACTGGTAAAGTAATGACTACCAGCAATATCTATATACTACTACTACACTGGTAGACAGTGAGGACTGGCAGTATATGGGCAGCACTACTACTACTCTACTACTACACTGGTAAAGTAATGACTACCAGCAGTATATCTATATACTACTACTACACTGGTAAAGTAATGACTACCAGCAGTATATCTATATACTACTACTACACTGGTAAAGTAATGACTACCAGCAGTATATCTATATACTACTACTACTACTACTACACTGGTAAAGTAATGACTACCAGCAGTATATCTATATACTACTACTACTACTACTACTACTACTACACTGGTAAAGTAATGACTACCAGCAGTATATCTATATACTACTACTACTACACTGGTAAAGTAATGACTACCAGCAGTATATCTATATACTACTACTACTACACTGGTAAAGTAATGACTACCAGCAGTATATCTATATACTACTACTACTACACTGGTAAAGTAATGACTACCAGCAGTATATCTATATACTACTACTACACTGGTAAAGTAATGACTACCAGCAGTATATCTATATACTACTACTACACTGGTAAAGTAATGACTACCAGCAGTATATCTATATACTACTACTACACTGGTAAAGTAATGACTACCAGCAGTACATCTATATACTACTACTACACTGGTAAAGTAATGACTACCAGCAGTATATCTATACACTACTACACTGATCCCAGATCTGTTTGGGCTGTATAGCCAACCCCTGGAGATCTGGGATACCAGTTCCTAAAACAGGTCTGTGACCAGGCTAGCTAATTACCACCAGAGGTGTGTCTTCACATTCCCTCCCTCAGTCGTAAAACACTGACAACAGGTGCAGCACTAAAACACCTGCCAACCTGCCAAACCCACAGAGGCTCTGATCTCCCACAAACATGGCAGCCGTACATGTAGGCTCTTGTAAACTAGGCCTGGTCACTGCAACACACACACACACACACACACACACACACACACACACACACACACACACACACGAGGACAGACAAACTGTGTGTGACATACCAGAGACTGCAGGGACCCCGTCCAGGATTACAGTACCTCCCATGGTCTGGTCACTGGCCTGAGAGATGGTGGTCAGACTCCAGTCCAGGAAGTCTCCTAGTCGCTTCAGCTTCACATCAGGACGTGTTACAAACCTGCAGAGACAGACAGTTAGATGACAACAGGCTAGGACCCCTCAGTAAACTGTAAACACAGACAGTTAGATGACAACAGGCTAGGACCACTCAGTAAACTGTAAACACAGTTAGATGACAACAGGCTAGGACCCCTCAGTAAACTGTAAACACAGACAGTTAGATGACAACAGGCTAGGACCCCTCAGTAAACTGTAAACACAGACAGTTAGATGACAACAGGCTAGGACCCCTCAGTAAACTGTAAACACAGACAGTTAGATGACAACAGGCTAGGACCCCTCAGTAAACTGTAAACACAGACAGTTAGAACAACAGGCTAGACAGTTGTAAACACAGATTAGATGACAACAGGCTAACCCCTCAGTAAACTGTAAACACAGGTTAGATGACAACAGGCTAGGACCCCTCAGTAAACTGTAAACACAGACAGTTAGATGACAACAGGCTAGGACCACTCAGTAAACTGTAAACACAGACAGTTAGATGACAACAGGCTAGGACCACTCAGTAAACTGTAAACACAGACAGTTAGATGACAACAGGCTAGGACCCCCCAGTAAACTGTAAACACAGTTAGATGACAACAGGCTAGGACCCCTCAGTAAACTGTAAACACAGACAGTTAGATGACAACAGGCTAGGACCCCTCAGTAAACTGTAAACACAGACAGTTAGATGACAACAGGCTAGGACCCCTCAGTAAACTGTAAACACAGACAGTTAGATGACAACAGGCTAGGACCCCTCAGTAAACTGTAAACACAGACAGTTAGATGACAACAGGCTAGGACCACTCAGTAAACTGTAAACACAGACAGTTAGATGACAGGCTAACCACTGTAAACTGTAAACACAGACAGTTAGATGACAACAGGCTAGGACCCCCAGTAAACTGTAAACACAGTTAATGACAACAGGCTAGGACCCCTCAGTAAACTGTAAACACAGACAGTTAGATGACAACAGGCTAGGACCCCTCAGTAAACTGTAAACACAGACAGTTAGATGACAACAGGCTAACCCCTCAGTAAACTGTAAACACAGACAGTTAGATGACAACAGGCTAAGACCCCTCAGTAAGCTGTAAACACAGACAGATAGATGACAACACACTAGGACCACTCAGTAATAACCTATTCATCTTTTAGTACAAGAACGCCTTACAGTCATGTGTGCAAAACATGAAACGTCCCGGGGATCACAACTACCCTGGCGTTGCCCATTCTAAAAAAAAAGGAAGTTGAATACTTACTTTGATACCAACACAGATGCAGCATCCCTGGACTTATCAGTGACCATCAGGTAAGACTGGAAACAACAACAGACCAGGGGCCTTAGTTAAACAATAATTTACATCATACAGGGATGGACATAACAACAGACCAGGGGTTGGACACACTCAATACATCATACAGGGTCTGGACATAACAGACCAGGGGTTAGTTACACACTCAATACATCATACAGGGTCTGGACATAACAACAGACCAGGGGTTAGTTACACACTCAATACATCATACAGGGACTGGACATAACAACAGACCAGGGGTTAGTTACACACTCAATACATCATACAGGGTCTGGACATAACAGACCAGGGGTTAGTTAAACACTCAATACATCATACAGGGTCTGACCAGTTACACACTCAATACATCATACAGGGACTGGAAAACAACAGACCAGGGGTTAGTTACACACTCAATACATCATACAGGGACTGGAAAACAACAGACCAGGGGTTAGTTACACACTCAATACATCATACAGGGACTGGACATAACAGACCAGGGGTTAGTTACACACTCAATACATCATACAGGGACTGGACATAACAACAGACCAGGGGTTAGTTACACACTCAATACATCATACAGGGACTGGACATAACAACAGACCAGGGGTTAGTTACACACTCAATACATCATACAGGGACTGGACATAACAGACCAGGGGTTAGTTACACACTCAATACATCATACAGGGACTGGAAACAACAGACCAGGGGTTAGTTACACACTCAATACATCATACAGGGTCTGGACATAACAGACCAGGGTTAGTTACACACTCAATACATCATACAGGGTCTGGACATAACAGACCAGGGGATAGTTACACACTCAATACATCATACAGGGTCTGGACATAACAGACCAGGGGTTAGTTACACACTCAATACATCATACAGGGACTGGACATAACAGACCAGGGGTTAGTTACACACTCAATACATCATACAGGGACTGGATAACTGACCAGGGGTTACACCTCAGAACACTGGACATAACAACAGACCAGGAGAGTTACACACTCAATACATCATACAGGGACTGGACATAACAACAGACCAGGGGTTAGTTCCACTCAATACATCATCTTGGACTGGACATAACAGACAGGGGTTAGTTACACACTCAATACATCATACAGGGACTGGACAAACAGACCAGGGGTTAGTTCACACTCAATACATCAGACAGGGACTGGACATAACAGACCAGGGGTTAGCACACTCAATACATCCTACAGGGTCTGGACATAACAACAGACCAGGGGTTAGTTACACACTCAATACATCATACAGGGTCTGGACATAACAACAGACCAGGGGTTAGGTCAACTCAATACATCAGACAGGGTCTGGACATAACAACAGACCAGGGGTTAGTCTCCCACTCAACATCAAGGGGGTTACAGAAAGACATCATACAGGGACTGGACATAACAGACCAGGGGTTAGTTACACACTCAATACAGGGACTGGATCTGGAAGGACAGCCACAGAACACTGACCAAGGCAGGAGAGTCTGGAATTAGGTCTTGGCACAAGGATGGCAGATTGGCTCTCTTGTCTGGCTGGGGTTTCAGGTGACCGTCAAGGTCAAAGGGTATCAGACAGGTCATGGACAGCCACAGCAGCAACATGTAGCGGGTCTCCCAGGTCTGACACAAGGGACAGAAAGAGAGGGTTAGGGTTAGAGGTCAAAGGGTATCAGACAGGTCATAGACAGCCACAGCAGCAGCATGTAGAGAGTCTCCCAGGTCTAACACAAGGGGCAGAAAGAGAGGGTTAGGGTTAGAGGTCAAAGGGTATCAGACAGGTCATGGACAGCCACAGCAGCAGCATGTTACGGGTCTCCCAGGTCTGACAGGAAGGGGCAGAAAGGAGGGTTAGGGTTAGAGGTCAAAGGGTATCAGACAGGTCATGGACAGCCACAGCAGCAGCATGTAGCGGGTCTCCCAGGTCTGACAGGAAGGGGCAAGGAGAGAGGGTTAGGGTTAGAGGTCAAAGGGTATCAGACAGGAAGGAGAGAAGGATTTGAATTAAATGTATTGAATTGTGAGGCCTGAACACAGACGGCAACAACACAGCCTACACTGACCAGAGAACACAGGGGCCCCAGGACAACAACCTTCTAACGTCCTGTACAGCCTTGTTCAGGTCAGAGACTGGTGGTGTGGTGCCAGGACAACAACACCATCTCCCTGAACGTTGACATAGGGACAGAGACCTGAACATGGGACAACATACCTCTCCCTCAACGCCAGCCTAGGGAGGAGGTCAGAGACCTGGTGGTGTGGTGCCAGGACAACAACCTCTCCCTCAACGCCTTGGGGGGGTCAGAGACCTGGTGGTGTGGTGCCAGGACAACAACCTCTCCCTCAACGTTGGTGGCAGCCTATAGGGAGGAGGTCAGAGACCTGGTGGTGTGGTGCCAGGACAACAACCTCTCCCTCAACGTTGAGGCAGCCTATAGGGAGGTCAGAGACCTGGTGGTGTGGTGCCAGGACAACAACCTCTCCCTCAACGTTGAGGCAGCCTATAGGGAGGAGGTCAGAGACCTGGTGGTGTGGTGCCAGGACAACAACCTCTCCCTCAACGTTGAGGCAGCCTATAGGGAGGAGGTCAGAGACCTGGTGGTGTGGTGCCAGGACAACAACCTCTCCCTCAACGTTGAGGCAGCCTATAGGGAGGTCAGAGACCTGGTGGTGTGGTGCCAGGACAACAACCTCTCCCTCAACGTTGAGGCAGCCTATAGGGAGGTCAGAGACCTGGTGGTGTGGTGCCAGGACAACAACCTCTCCCTCAACGTTGAGGCAGCCTATAGGGAGGAGGTCAGAGACCTGGTGGTGTGGTGCCAGGACAACAACCTCTCCCTCAACGTTGAGGCAGCCTATAGGGAGGTCAGAGACCTGGTGGTGTGGTGCCAGGACAACAACCTCTCCCTCAACGTTGAGGCAGCCTATAGGGAGAGGTCAGAGACCTGGTGGTGTGGTGCCAGGACAACAACCTCTCCCTCAACGTTGAGGCAGCCTATAGGGAGGTCAGAGACCTGGTGGTGTGGTGCCAGGACAACAACCTCTCCCTCAACGTTGAGGCAGCCTATAGGGAGGTCAGAGACCTGGTGGTGTGGTGCCAGGACAACAACCTCTCCCTCAACGTTGAGGCAGCCTATAGGGAGGTCAGAGACCTGGTGGTGTGGTGCCAGGACAACAACCTCTCCCTCAACGTTGAGGCAGCCTATAGGGAGGAGGTCAGAGACCTGGTGGTGTGGTGCCAGGACAACAACCTCTCCCTCAACGTTGAGGCAGCCTATAGGGAGGAGGTCAGAGACCTGGTGGTGTGGTGCCAGGACAACAACCTCTCCCTCAACGTCAGAAAGACAAAGGAGCTGATTGTGGACTACAGGAAATGGAGGGCTGAGCCACGCCCCCATTTACATGGACCTGGCTGTACTGGGCGGGTCAAGAGCTCCAAGTCCCTCATGTGTCCACATCACTAAGGATCTATCATAGTTCACACACCCCCAACACAGTCGTGAAGAGGACAACAACGCTCTCCCCCTCACTTGAATCCTATAGGGAGGAGGTCAGGCCTAATGTGAACGTGCCAGTTGAATCCCTATCCCTAATCTAGAAAGAAACAGTTGAATCCCTGATTGGGAATCTAGAACAGGAAAGTTGAATCCCTGAGGCCAATCCCCCAACGTAAACAGTTGAATCCCTATAGGCCTAATCTAGAACGTAAACAGTTGAATCCCTATAGGCCTAATCTAGAATCTAAACAGTTCAATCCCACACCCCAAACAGTCGTGAACAGTCAAACCCTAAGGCCTAATCCCCCTCAACAGTCTAATCTAGAATCCCTATAGGCCTAATCTAGAACGTAAACAGTTGAATCCCCTATAGGCCTAATCTAGAACGTAAACAGTTGAATCCCTATAGGCCTAATCTAGAACGTAAACAGTTGAATCCCTATAGGCCTAATCTAGAACGTAAACAGTTGAATCCCTATAGGCCTAATCTAGAACGTAAACAGTTGAATCCCTATAGGCCTAATCTAGAACGTAAACAGTCGAACCCCTATAGGCCTAATCTAGAACGTAAACAGTTGAATCCCCTATAGGCCTAATCTAGAACGTAAACAGTTGAATCCCTATAGGCCTAATCTAGAACGTAAACAGTTGAATCCCTATAGGCCTAATCTAGAACGTAAACAGTTGAATCCCTATAGGCCTAATCTAGAACGTAAACAGTTGAATCCCCTATAGGCCTAATCTAGAAAGTAAACAGTTGAATCCCTATAGGCCTAATCTAGAACGTAAACAGTTGAATCCCTATAGGCCTAATCTAGAACGTAAACAGTTGAATCCCTATAGGCCTAATCTAGAACGTAAACAGTTGAACCCCTATAGGCCTAATCTAGAACGTAAACAGTTGAATCCCTATAGGCCTAATCTAGAACGTAAACAGTTGAATCCCTATAGGCCTAATCTAGAACGTAAACAGTTGAATCCCTATAGGCCTAATCTAGAAAGCAACAAGAGGGTAAAAGCAATGCATACTCTACTTATGAATGTGTAATGTAATGTTTATCAATGTATAGTTTATGAAGGTAGCCTTCAAGTAAAGGGTTATCCTTCCATTGAGGTCTTGTAACAGAAATCAGGGGGTCTAACATTAGCTACTGGGCTAGGAGGTGGTAGGCCCACCTTCTATTGACGACTCGTAACTAAGAAATTCTGGCTCACCTCTGGGTCTCTGGGGTCCTGACGACACAGGAGGTCCAGGACTGGCTGGACGTCAGCCACCTCATGGGGGAAGAGCTGCATGAAGATCTTATACCCTCTCACCTGGCCGAGACAAAAACACCTGAGTTACAGGAGTCTGCCTTGTCCCAACTGCTCAGGCTGAGAAAGCTGAGATACCACCACACTTCTAACTGTAGCCAGAGGCCATAGGGTAAGACACCACAGAATCAACACACACATCAGAACGCTGGGCTTCACAAACTGAAATCTTACTATCTGTGTGATGATGTAGATGAATCCATCTGTCTGTAGTTACCTTGGAGATGTAGATGAATCCATCTGTCTGTAGTTACCTTGGAGATGTAGATGAATCCATCTGTCTGTAGTTACCTTGGAGATGAATCCATCTGTCTGTAGTTACCTTGGAGATGTAGATGAATCCATCTGTTTGTAGTTACCTTGGAGATGTAGATGAATCCATCTGTCTGTAGTTACCTTGGAGATGTAGATGAATCCATCTGTTTGTAGTTACCTTGGAGATGTAGATGAATCCATCTGTCTGTAGTTACCTTGGAGATGTAGATGAATCCATCTGTCTGTAGTTACCTTGGAGATGAATCCATCTGTCTGTAGTTACCTTGGACATGATGTAGATGAAGCCATCTGCCTGTAGTTACCTTGGAGATGAATCCATCTGCCTGTAGTTACCTTGGAGATGAATCCATCTGCCTGTAGTTACCTTGGAGATGATGTAGATGAATCCATCTGCCTGTAGTTACCTTGGAGATGATGTAGATGAAGCCATCTGCCTGTAGTTACCTTGGAGATGAAGCCATCTGCCTGTAGTTACCTTGGAGATGATGTAGATGAATCCATATTTCTGTAGTCACCTTGGAGATGATGTAGATGAATCCATATTTCTGTAGTCACCTTGGACATGATGTAGATGAAGCCATCTGCCTGTAGTTACCTTGGAGATGAATCCATCTGCCTGTAGTTACCTTGGAGATGATGTAGATGAATCCATATTTCTGTAGTCACCTTGGAGATGATGTAGATGAATCCATATTTCTGTAGTCACCTTGGACATGATGTAGATGAAGCCATCTGCCTGTAGTTACCTTGGAGATGAATCCATCTGCCTGTAGTTACCATGGAGATGAATCCATCTGTCTGTAGTTACCTTGGACATGATGTAGATGAAGCCATCTGCCTGTAGTTACCTTGGAGATGAATCCATCTGCCTGTAGTTACCTTGGAGATGAATCCATCTGCCTGTAGTTACCTTGGAGATGTAGATTAATCCATATTTCTGTAGTTACCTTGGAGATGATGTAGAGGAATTTGAAGCCCATGTGTACCAGAAGAGGAGGAGACTGTTCACTCCTGATGAGCTCCAACAGCAGGTTCAACATCCACTCTGTGGTCACAGGAAAGAAACACTGTCATCATCGTGCTACCCTAACAAGCCCATGTTTCACTAAAGCAGAATAGCATGTGATGTGCTGTGTGTGTGTGGTGTTGTTACCCAGATGTGGATCCAGAAGATGGGGCTGCTCCTGATAACGGTCCATTATCACTGTAGAAGAAAAAGAACTGGTCAACATAAAGTTGTTGACTTTTCTTTCACTGCTTATGATTGTGGAATGTCTAAGTTATGAATGTATTAAAACTGATGTCTGTAGATGGTACACGCATTTAGGCCTAAAGCCCACAGACTGTTCCATGCAAGACTGGATCAAGTTGGCCACAACAACAACAGACTAAACACGTAGAGTATGAATCTCACCGAGGAACCTCTCTATGGCTGACTCCAGTGTCACGATGTTCTCGTGAACCACTGGTAGGCTGGAGATCAGGGCTCGAATCTCAGTGCTCTCGGTAAAACCTCCCAAGACACTGGCTTTAGCGATCACCTCGGGCTCCCCGCCGCCGCCTCCATCCTCCCCGGAATCCATGTCGGTCTGGGCCATTATACTTGCCTAGATTACCGGTACATTTCATGCACTTGGGTTATCTGAATGTCTACTGTCCAATGTTTAAACACACGTCTACATAATAGCTAGCAAGTGTAGCTAGCTTGCCTTGAAGTTTTGATAGCTAGATGAGAAAGGTGTGACTTTTAGCATGGGCGTGTCAATGATTTGCGTTATATTCATGCCGATACCAGCCAATGATGCTAGCTAACTAGCTAGTGCTGTTGGTTGGCAAGTTGCAATAGAAATCAAACAGAATTTGAGTGAACACACACAGCTCATACATTTTATTATCGTAGGCATATGAATGGCATACCTGTAGTTGTGAAAATTCTGTCCGGAAAATGTATTATTATAACTTGAGATAATGATGATCACGCAGTGGCCGAGGTCTGTTATCTGTTGTGAAGTTTGCACGTTGCTACACCCTACAGTACGTTATGCGATTGGGGACAAAAAAAAAGCGTTTCGTTAATGAGAGATGCGCCACACCAAAGAGGTTCACGCGTCAGACTTATTCAGAGGTGGAAATATTATCTCACCTCATGTATATTATGAAAATAGAAATAAAAATACACTGAGTCTACAAAACATTAACAACCCCTGCTCTTTCCATGACCAGGTGAATCCAGGTGAAAGCTATGATCCCTTATTGATGTCACCTGTTAAATCCACTTCAATCAGTGTTGATAAAGGGGAGGAGACCTGGTTAAAGAAGAATTTTAAGCCTTTGAGACAACTGAGACATGGATTGTGTATCTTGCCATTCAGAGGGCAAAACGAATTTAAGTGCCTTTGAACGGGGTGTGGTAGTAGGTACCAGGTGCACCGGTTTGTGTCAAGAACTGCAACGCTGCTGGGTTGTCCACTCTCAACAGTTTCCTGTGTGTATCAAGAATGGTCCACCATCCAAAGGACAACCAACTTGACACAACTGTGGGAAGCATTGGAGTCAACATCAGTCAGCATCCCTGTGGAATGCTTTCAACACCTTGTAGAGTCAACATGGGCCAGCATCCCTGTGGAATGCTTTCAACACCTTGTAGAGTCCATGTCCCAACACATTGAGGCTGTTCTGAGGGCAAAAGGGGGGTGCAACTCAATATGAGGAAGGTGTTCTTAATGTTTTGTAAACTCAGTGTATAGTGCCCTTTTTTTAGGTTATTGTCCTTATTGAGATATTCAACACATGGTCACAGTAGAGGAAGTAATGTACTTTATTTATCATTGCATTCTTAGTATTAACACAGCTTTTAACAAAGCTAACTGTTACAACTCAAACAGATCACAACCTTGCTTGCTGTTATGTTTATTTAAGCAAATGGATGTGCAATACTCTATGTTTAGTCTTACACTAGAGCATTAAAATCACTTCTGCTTTCAAATAGCTGTGGAATGTTAGCTCAAACATTTTTATTATTTCTCAAGCATTTCAAGATCAAGAGGAATCTGGAATGGGTTTCGTGGAATCTCTCTTCTAAACCATAGGATCATAGTTGTCTTGTTTCTTTCTTTTCGAAATAACTAATATTATGACCCAAAAATGATTTGTTCCTTTCTGGATGGAAGACTTTGTGAGGTCATTCAAGCTGGTCAGTGTCATTGGTGTGTCTATGTTTTACAGAGCATTGTGGGTAGTGTAGTTGTACATCATGCTACTGGTACATATATGATCAGTGGTCAGTATTTGACCAGATCCTTCATGATCCTCAGCGAGGACCCTCTGTATCCTCCACCAAAGTGATTCCAGTGGTTCAGATAGTGGAACAGTTGATACAGCTGATTCCTCTTCTCAAACCCCGGGGCCTTGGGGATCTTGTTGTGGTACCCAGAGTAGAAGGAGTCGCTGAACCCTCCGAACATCCCGGCGATGCCCAGCTCGTACTCAGCGTGGCCATAGAAGGAGGCAGGGTCGAAAATGACAGGGCCGTCGGGACACTCTGCTACGTTCCCCCCCCACAGGTCCCCGTGAAGCAGGGCAGGGAACACCTCCATGTCGGTAAATAGCTGAGGGATTTTCAGCTAAGGAGAGGAGATATCAGACAGAAGATCAATCACCCATGAAGTCCTCTCAGATCTCAAAAAGGTATAGGAGTAAGGGCTTGGTTTGGAATCGGAGATAGTATAGAACCGTATGGAGCTGGTGCTGTTGTCTGTGTTATTGTTACCTGTAGCTTGTACTATAGTTACCTAGTTATCTTGTTACCTGTAGCTTGTACCATAGTTACCTAGTTATCTTGTTACATGTAGCTTGTACCATAGTTACCTAGTTATCTTGTTACCTGTAGCTTGTACCATAGTTACCTAGTTATCTTGTTACCTGTAGCTTGTACCATAGTTACCTAGTTATCTTGTTACCTGTAGCTTGTACCATAGTTACCTAGTTATCTTGTTACCTGTAGCTTGTACCATAGTTACCTAGTTATCTTGTTACCTGTAGCTTGTACCATAGTTACCTAGTTATCTTGTTACCTGTAGCTTGTACCATAGTTACCTAGTTATCTTGTTACCTGTAGCTTGTACCATAGTTACCTAGTTATCTTGTTACCTGTAGCTGGGACCATAGTTACCTAGTTATCTTGTTACCTGTAGCTTGTACCATAGTTACCTAGTTATCTTGTTACCTGTAGCTTGTACCATAGTTACCTAGTTATCTTGTTACCTGTAGCTTGTACTATAGTTCCCTGTAGTTACCTAGTTATCTTGTTACCTGTAGCTTGTACCATAGTTACCTAGTTATCTTGTTACCTGTAGCTTGTACCATAGTTACCTAGTTATCTTGTTACCTGTAGCTTGTACCATAGTTACCTAGTTATCTTGTTACCTGTAGCTTGTACCATAGTTACCTAGTTATCTTGTTACCTGTAGCTTGTACTATAGTTACCTAGTTATCTTGTTACCTGTAGCTTGTACCATAGTTACCTAGTTATCTTGTTACCTGTAGCTTGTACCATAGTTACCTAGTTATCTTGTTACCTGTAGCTTGTACCATAGTTACCTAGTTATCTTGTTACCTGTAGCTTGTACTATAGTTCCCTGTAGTTACCTAGTTATCTTGTTACCTGTAGCTTGTACCATAGTTACCTAGTTATCTTGTTACCTGTAGCTTGTACCATAGTTACCTAGTTATCTTGTTACCTGTAGCTTGTACCATAGTTACCTAGTTATCTTGTTACCTGTAGCTTGTACCATAGTTACCTAGTTATCTTGTTACCTGTAGCTTGTACTATAGTTACCTAGTTATCTTGTTACCTGTAGCTTGTACCATAGTTACCTAGTTATCTTGTTACCTGTAGCTTGTACCATAGTTACCTAGTTATCTTGTTACCTGTAGCTTGTACCATAGTTACCTAGTTATCTTGTTACCTGTAGCTTGTACTATAGTTACCTAGTTATCTTGTTACCTGTAGCTTGTACCATAGTTACCTAGTTATCTTGTTACCTGTAGCTTGTACCATAGTTACCTAGTTATCTTGTTACCTGTAGCTTGTACCATAGTTACCTAGTTATCTTGTTACCTGTAGCTTGTACCATAGTTACCTAGTTATCTTGTTACCTGTAGCTTGTACCATAGTTACCTAGTTATCTTGTTACCTGTAGCTTGTACCATAGTTACCTAGTTATCTTGTTACCTGTAGCTTGTACCATAGTTACCTAGTTATCTTGTTACCTGTAGCTTGTACCATAGTTACCTAGTTATCTTGTTACATGTAGCTTGTACCATAGTTACCTAGTTATCTTGTTACCTGTAGCTTGTACTATAGTTCCCTAGTTATCTTGTTACCTGTAGCTTGTACTATAGTTACCTAGTTATCTTGTTACCTGTAGCTTGTACCATAGTTACCTAGTTATCTTGTTACCTGTAGCTTGTACCATAGTTACCTAGTTATCTTGTTACCTGTAGCTTGTACTATAGTTCCCTGTAGTTACCTAGTTATATAGTTACCTGTAGCTGGGATCATAGTACCCCGTAGTTACCTATTTATATAGTTACCTGTAGCTGGGACCATAGTTCCCTGTAGTTACCTAGTTTCATAGTTACCTGTAGTTACCTAGTGATATAGTTACCTGTAGCTGGGACCATAGTTCCCTGTAGTTACCTAGTTTCATAGTTACCTGTAGTTACCTAGTTTCATAGTTACCTAGTTACATAGTTACCTGTAGCTGGGACCATAGTTCCCTGTAGTTACATAGTTACCTGTAGCTGGGACCATAGTTCCCTGTAGTTACATAGTTACCTGTAGCTGGGACCATAGTTACCTAGTTACATAGTTACCTGTAGCTGGGACCATAGTTCCCTGTAGTTACATAGTTACCTGTAGCTGGGACCATAGTTCCCTGTAGTTACATAGTTACCTGTAGCTGGGACCATAGTTACCTAGTTACATAGTTACCTGTAGCTGGGACCATAGTTCCCTGTAGTTACATAGTTACCTGTAGCTGGGACCATAGTTCCCTGGCCTCTCTGTCTCCATAAGACTTCTCCACCATGTTGAGTTGGTGCTGTAGTCTGTGCTGAGAGTAGAATGTCACCCAGTCACTCTGCCACTCATTCTCCTGATGAGAGACAACGAGAGGTTAGAAAGTGGAACTCTGATAAAAGTCGTTAAAAATAGGCAGTTGTTCTCACCCCGTTGGTCTTTAAATCCCATGTTGAAGGTACAGAGACATTGATGGTTTAACCAGACTTGGAGCTGTATATAGAGTGTGGAACTATCTTTATTTAGATTTATAGCATACAGTTTAAATCCCACGTTACCACATATTCCAGTCTCGTATTCACTAGTGGGGAAAGGTGGAAATCTAGTTGTGTCTCCCAATATCAGACAATCTGTTGCATAGTAGCTCACCTGAGGGAGGTATCCACAGCAAGTGGGAACCTGGAACCCAAACTGGTCAATGACAGGAACATCAGGTCCTTTTCCTGTTTACATTGAAATGACAGGAACATCAGGTCCTTTTCCTGTTTACATTTAAATGACAGGAACATCAGCTCCTTTTCCTGTTTACATTGAAATGACAGGAACATCAGCTCCTTTTCCTGTTTACATTGAAATGACAGGAACATCAGGTCCTTTTCCTGTTTACATTGAAATGACAGGAACATCAGCTCCTTTTCCTGTTTACATTGAAATGACTGTCACGCCCTGGTCAAAGTATTTTGTGTTTATCGTTATGTATTGGGTCAGGCCAGGGTGTGGCATGGGGTTTTTGTATTGTGGTGTGTTTTGTCTTGGGGTTTTGGTATGTATATATTGGGATTGTAGCTAGTGGTGTAACGTCGTTCGTCTGTTGTATGAAGAGAGTCAGACCGAAATGCAGCGTGTAGGTTACTCATGACTTTAATGAAAATAATCGCGGTGCATGAAAAAAATGTATATGAAAACGTGAAACCTATTACAGCCTATCTGGTGACTACAACACTAAGACAGGAACAAACACCCACAAATTCCAACGCGAAAGTCAGGCTGTCTAAATACGGTTCTCAATCAGAGACAATGACAAGCACCTGACTCTGATTGAGAATCGCCCCAGGCAGCCAAGCCTAACTAGACACACCCCTAATCATACACAATCCCAATTACTACAAACCCCAATACGAAACACAACATATAAACCCATGTCACACCCTGGCTTACCCCTTGTTCTGTGTTAGTTTACACAAAGTATAGGCTGTTTCGGTTTTCGTTACGTTTATTGTTTGTGTTTTTTCGTGTCTACGTTGTTTATTAAACATGGATCGCAATCTACATGCTGCAGTTTGGTCCGACTCTCCTTCACCACATAAAAACCGTAACAATGACAGGAACATCGGGTCCTTTTCCTGTTTACATTTAAATGACAGGAACATCAGGTCCTTTTCCTGTTTACATTGAAATGACAGGAACATCAGCTCCTTTTTCCGTATACATTTAATAGAGTGGTGAGTGAAGGCATGCAGTCGTCTGATGTTGTGTACGTGAGAAAGTTAGACTTCTAAACTGTTTTAAACTGTATGAATTGTTTTACCCCAAAATCAATCAATCAATCAAATGAATGAAGGAATGAATGAATGGACTAGGTGAGTTACCAACTGTCTGCTGTTCCTTGTTCTGTCTGTCCCTGAAGTCTCTGGTTATGTAGGTGCAGGTCAAGAAGAGACGCTCTCCCAGCTGCTTAGAGTGCCTGGGGGAATCAAACGGACAATCATTAACACACTCAATCATCACAATGAAGTCTGACATAACAATAATACTTTACTAATACATACAGAAGAAGAACAACAGGAAGAAGAAGAAGAAGAAGATTAAGAAAGAAGAAGATTTTTATTTATTTTTATAATTTATTTTACCAGGCAAGTCAGTTAAGAACAAATTCCTATTTTCAATGACGGCCTAGGAACAGTTGGTTAACTGCCTGTTCAGGGGGAGAACGACAGATTTGTACCTTGTCAGCTCGGGGATTCGAACTTGCAACCTTTCAGTTACTAGTCCAACGCTCTAACCACTAGGCTACCAGGACAGGAAGATGAAGATAAAGAAAGAAGAAGAAGAACAGGAAGAAGATAAAGAAAGAAGAAGAAGATAAAGGAAGAAGGTGAAGAAGAAGAAGAAGCAGAAGAAGAAGAAGGAAAGAAAGGTCAAAGACGTGTATTAAACAGTGTATGAGGAGATCCTCTTACCTGCTGAGACCCCTCATGTCAACATGTTCCATGACGAACACAGCCCCTCCTGTATCCAGCTCTATCACCTTGACAGGCTTGGGGACCTTCACTGTGTCTGTCATGACGATGGCTTCCAAGCTAGCCAACTCCCCATCAAACATACGCTTTGCCTGGGGGAACATGAAGAGGATAAAGAAAGTGATGATCATCATGACATTGACCAAGGAATTACACCATACCTTTGTGATGAAATGTATTGTACAGACCAAGTGATGACACCAGTGGAGGCTGCTGGAGGCAGGATGGCTCATAATAATGTCTGAAATGGAGTTTAATGACTGGAATGGGATGGTATCAAACGCATGGTGTATACATTTGATGCCATTCCATTAACTCCATTCCGGCCATTATTGTGAAGCCGAAGAACCTTCAGCAGCCTCCACGGGACTAAACTACCATGGAAGAAGAAGCCTCCACGGGACTACACCTACCATGGAAGTAAAGAAAGAAGCCTCCACTGGACTACACCTACCATGGAAGTAGTCTAGCAGCCTCCAGGGACTACAACTACCATGGAAGTAATCTAGCAGCCTCCACGGAAGACTACATCTACCATGGAAGTAGTCTAGCAGCCTCACGGACTACATCTACCATGGAAGTAGTCTAGAAGCCTCCACGGGACTACACTACCATGGAAGTAGTCTAGAAGCCTCCACGGGACTACAGACTACCATGGAAGTAATCTAGCAGCCTCCACGGGACTACAAGAACCATGGAAGTAAAGCAGCCTCCACGGGACTACAAGACCATGGAAGTAGTCTAGCAGCCTCCACGGACTACACCTACCATGGAAGTAGAAGCAGCCTCCAAAGGACTACACCTACCATGGAAGATAATCTAGAAGCCTCCACGGGACTACACCTACCATGGAAGTAGTCTAGCAGCCTCCACGGGACTACAAGAAGACCATGGAAGTAGTCTAGCAGCCTCCACGGGACTACAACTACCATGGAAGTAGTCTAGAGATCCTCCACGGGACTACACCTACCATGGAAGTAGTCTAGCAGCCTCCACGGGACTACACCTACCATGGAAGTAACTAGCAGCCTCCACGGGACTACACCTACCATGGAAGTAGCTCTAGCAGCCTCCACTTGGACTACACCTACCATGGAAGTAGTCATGAGCAGCCTCCACGGGACTACACCTACCATGGAAGTAGTCTAGCAGCCTCCACGGGACTACAACTACCATGGAAGTAGTCTACAGCCTCCACGGACTACACCTACCATGGAAGTAGTCTAGCAGCCTCACGGACTACACCTACCATGGAAGTAGTCTGGAGCCTCCACGGGGCTACAATACCATGGAAGTAGTCTAGCAGCCTCCAATGGGACTACAACTACCATGGAAGTAGTCTATTTGATGCCTCCATTAACTACACCTACCATGGAAGTAGTCTAGCAGCCTCCACGGGACTACAACTACCATGGAAGTAGTCTAGCAGCCTCCACGGGACTACACCTACCATGGAAGTAATCTAGCAGCCTCCACTGGACTACACCTACCATGGAAGTAATCTAGCAGCCTCCACGGGACTACAACTACCATGGTAGTAATCTAGCAGCCTCCACGGTACTACAACTACCATGGTAGTAATCTAGCAGCCTCCACGGGACTACAACTACCATGGGAGTAGTCTAGCAGCCTTCAGAGAAGGCAGTTCATGACTTGTCAGAGGTCAGGATTAGGACTGCCCATCACATAACACCCTCCAGCTCTGTGCACAACAACAGCGCTCTGATGTCGACCATCACATGACTGGATGGCTCTATTGTGAATCCTAATCCTTTGCTCTCAGAGTGCTGACTACTGTCATTCATTTGATAGCGTGTAGCCAAATAGCCTGCAACAAAATATGGTTTGATATTTCTAACAAATGATCCTTATTCGGCGACTATTTTACAGTGCTAATCTATTTTGAGTGACTTCATATGTCAATGTAAAGGCATGCAGTATGGAATTAGTAACGAAGTAAATGAAGAACCTGACTCTTGTGGTTGATCTTGACAAACACTCTCCCGTGGTCAGTGTCAAAGCTCTGTCCCTGGCTGATACAACCTCCTCCAGAATGGCCAGTTGACTTCAGCATGGATGTTCCCAGCTCCTTCTTTAGCTGAGCTTCCATGGCTGTTCTCCAAGATGCTCTCCAAACGCTTGAAGAAGAACCTATTGTTCTTGTTTGACTCCCAAACTTCTTTAGGGTTGACTCCCACTCTTGTAGCTGTTTATGTTTTGACAACTGGGTGGAAGAAGGCGTGGCTTGTTTTCGAAGGAACGGAAGTGATTCAATGTTTTGGTTCCGGGTCCGTCGGTGATGAAATAACTAATGAGAAATTGGATTTGCAAAGATTTGCTTCTTATTTGTGCAAACATAGCAACTAAAGTTGATCATATGAGCGTCGCCATGGTGTCGCAGTAAGCTGGAGAGGCTTGATTGCTAGCTAACTAGTCTCGACAAGTTTGATACGGATCAAGTCTTTGTTGGTTTATACGAAATGTGTTTGCTGCTCGGTGCAACCGGTGTTGGAAAAACTCTTCTCATGAAACGTTTACAGAATATCCTTTCAAATTAACCAGCATTGAGATTAATTTAGCAAGCAAACAAGATAATAAGCTAACGTTTGCTAGCTAGCAATTATGACCATGGATGCGTCTCAATAATCAGTTGCTTCCTTTCCTCGTATCCTCTTCTTCCTCTCCTTCATCTAATGACAGTTTTCCAATACACATCCACCTTATTCTTCTTCTCACCTATCCTGTGTTTTAATATCAGTGCAAATGAAGAAGGAGAGGAGACTTGAGAAGAAGCAGCCCATGTCTCACTTCAATATGTATCTTCAGAGTACATTTCCATGCTACAGTGTCTATTTAATCACCCTTAACAGACTATTCACAGCTCATTGTGAGAGATGGCACAACTGATTTAGGGGAACCCCCTGTTACTCTACCTACGGTGAGTCCATTCGGTATTCACCACAGTGATTGTTGTGTCAGTCACCATTTGAGGGTGTTTTAAACAGAAAGGGTCTCCCTCTGTTACAGGTGGGCACCAACCTGACAGACCTGACTCTGAAGAGGAAGAGGGTGACTGTGAGAGAGCTGGGAGGCTGTATGAGTCCTATCTGGCCCAGTTACTATACAGACTGCTCCTCTGTCATCGTGAGTCCAGAACCACATCCATACAGTGTATAAGTCTCCCTGAGTAGTGCAGCTGTCTAAGGCACTACAGTCCCTGGTGCGAATCCAGGATGTATCGCATCCGGCTGTGATTGGGAGTCCCATAAGGAGGCGCACAATTGGCCCAGCATCGTCTGGGTTTGGCCGGGGTAGGCCGTCATTGTAAATAAGAATTTGTTCTTAACTGACTTGCCTAGTTAAATAAATGTAAAATAAAAAATTGGAGTTAATATATCTACTCTGAAGAAGAAGAGGGTGACTGTGAGTGAGCTGTGGTGGGTCAATACATCTCTCTTATTGTCCATAGACATTTTATGAATTAAACCTTTACACATTCCGGTTTGACCAATTGAGATCAATTGTCTTTAGCAAGAGAGCCCTAGTCCAAGATGGCAGCAGCATGAGAACCACGTCATCACATCTGTACAGGAAGACGTTCCTCTCAATTTGGAAATAATTCCTTGTAAATATTTAGAATAACCTCAATAATACTTTGTACACATATTCCATCGATGGTTTAAGTTTAATGCAAAAATAGTCCATATTTCTATATGATTAATAAGCAAAGCTCCTCTGATCAGAAATAGGGATCAACCAGGGATATGAACAGGCTAATATCACTGCAGTACACAGTAGACCATCAGCCCACTAAACTGGGAGATCTAAATATCACTGCAGTACACAGTAGACCATCAGCCCACTAAACTGGGGGTATGAACAGGCTAATATCACTGCAGTACACGGTAGACCATCAGCCCACTAAACTGGGAGATCAACCAGGGGTATGAACAGGCTAATATCACTGCAGTTTATTTATTTTTTATTTATTTTACCTTTATTTAACCAGGCAAGTCAGTTAAGAACATATTCTTATTTTCAATGACTAAACTGGGAACAGGCCTGTTCAATAGATCCTTGTCACTAATATCACTGGTACACAGTGACCATCAGCCCACTAAACTGGGAGATCAACCAGGGATAATATCCTTCCGGTTACTGGGAGATCAACAACACTATCACTGCAGTACACAGTAACCACTAAACTGGGAGCTAATATCACTGCAGTACCACGGTAGACCATCAGCCCACTAAACTGGGAGATCAACCAGGGATATGAACAGGCTAATATCACTGCAGTACAGGACCATCAGCCCACTAAACTGGGAGATCAACCAGGGATACTGCAGTACACAGTAGACCATCAGCCCACTAAACTGGGAGATCAACCAGGGGTACGAACAGGCTAATATCACTGCAGTACACAGCCATCAGCCCACTAAACTGGAAGATCAACCAGGGGTATGAACAGGCTAATATCACTGCAGATCAAGTACCAGGGGAGATCAACCAGGGGTATGAACAGGCTAATATCACTGCAGTACACAGTAGACCATCAGCCCACTAAACTGGGAGATCAACCAGGGATATGAACAGGCTAATATCACTGCAGTACACAGTAGACCATCAGCCCACTAAACTGGGAGATCAACCAGGGGTATGAACAGGCTAATATCACTGCAGTACACGGTAGACCATCAGCCCACTAAACTGGGAGATCAACCAGGGATATGAACAGGCTAATATCACTGCAGTACACGGTAGACCATCAGCCCACTAAACTGGGAGATCAACCAGGGATATGAACAGGCTAATATCACTGCAGTACACGGTAGACCATCAGCCCACTAAACTGGGAGATCAACCAGGGGTATGAACAGGCTAATATCACTGCAGTACACAGTAGACCATCAGCCCACTAAACTGGGAGATCAACCAGGGGTATGAACAGGCTAATATCACTGCAGTACACGGTAGACCATCAGACCACTAAACTGGGAGATCAACCACTAATATCACTGCAGTACACGGGAGAAACTGGGAGATCAACCAGGGATATGAACAGGCTAATATCACTGCAGTACACGGTAGACCATCAGCCCACTAAACTGGGAGATCAACCAGGGGTATGGCAGTACACAGTAGACCATCAGCCCACTAAACTGGGAGATCAACCAGGGGTCAACCAGGGGTAGACCATCAGAAAACAGATCAACCAGCTAATATCACTGCAGTACACAGTAGACCATCAGCCCAATAAACTGGGAGATCAACCAGGGATATGAACAGGCTAATATCACTGCAGTACACAGTAGACCATCAGCCCAATAAACTGGGAGATCAACCAGGGGTATGAACAGGCTAATATCACTGCAGTACACAGTAGACCATCAGCCCACTAAACTGGGAGATCAACCAGGGGTATGAACAGGCTAATATCACTGCAGTACACGGTAGACCATCAGCCCACTAAACTGGGAGATCAACCAGGGATATGAACAGGCTAATATCACTGCAGTACACGGTAGACCATCAGCCCACTAAACTAAACTGGGAGATCATCTGTGCATTCTGCATAATTTCATGCTTGTCGACTGCAGGCATTTAAAATCAAATCATTGTGTTTGTTCTCTATATAGTTCATGGTGGACTCTGCTAACACCACCCAGACCTCGTCGTCCTGTATCCAGCTCCTGTCTGTCCTCTCTGCTGAACCTCTCCACACAGCCTCTGTCCTGGTTATCTTCAACAAGAGGTCCTGTCTGTAGTAACACACTACACTGCACATTCTCTGGCCAAGATCACAGTGGATTTTTGAGACAAAACATTCAGATAGAAGCGTAATGAATAGATGTGACACGATCCCTTATTCTCTACATGACAGACAATCAGGTTCTGTTCAGCAAAATACAGTTCTATCTGAATGTTTTTGCAACATTGCACCTTACTGGACAGACTCCTGGCTACGAACCAGACGTACAGTCAGGTGCATAAATATTTGGACATTGAACAAGTTATCATTTTGGCTCTGTACGCCACCACATTGGATTTGGAAGGAAACTATATGAGCTGAATGTGCAGACTTTCATCTTTAATTTGTTGCCAGGTCGCAATTGTAAGTGAGAACTTGTTCTCAACTTGCCTACCTGGTTAAATAAAGGTGAAAAAAAAATCAAACATTTGAGGGTATTTAACTCCAAATCAGGTGAACGGTGTAGGAATTATATCACTTTTTATTTATTTTATTTTTTATACCTTTATTTAACCAGGCAAGTCAGTTAAGAACACATTCTTATTTTCAATGACGGCCTGGGAACAGTGGGTTAACTGCCTGTTCAGGGGCAGAACAACAGATTTGTACCTTGTCAGCTCGGGGGTTTGAACTCGCAACCTTCTGGTTACTAGTCCAACGCTCTAACCACTAGGCTACGCTGCCGCCCCCACTTTTAGGGGCTCAAAAGTAATTGGACAAACATAACAATCCTGTTCAGGGGCAGAACAACAGATTTGTACCTTGTCAGCTCGGGGGTTTGAACTCGCAACCTTCTGGTTACTAGTCCAACGCTCTAACCACTAGGCTACGCTGCCGCCCCCACTTTTAGGGGCTCAAAAGTAATTGGACAAACATAACAATCAATTAAATTGTGAGTTTTAATACTTGGTGGCACCTCCTTTGCATTTGGCTGAATCTGGGCAGATAATAACATTAGTCCTAAACCATTCAGAATGAATCCTGCTGCTTGTCATCAGTCACATCATCAATAAATACAAGGGAACCGGTTCCATTAGCAGCCATACATGTCCACACCATAACACCACCTCCACCATGCTTCACAGATGAGGTGATATTCTTCGGATCATGAGCAGTTCCTTCCCTTCTCCATAACACCACCTCTACCATGCTTCACAGATCATGAGCAGTTCCTTCCCTTCTCCATAACACCACCTCCACCATGCTTCACAGATGAGGTGGTATGCTTCAGATCATGAGCAGTTCCTTCCCTTCTCCATAACACCACCTCTACCATGCTTCACAGATGAGTTAGTATGCTTCAGATCATGAGCAGTTCCTTCCCTTCTCCATAACACCACCTCCACCATGCTTCACAGATGAGGTGGTATGCTTCAGATCATGAGCAGTTCCCCTTCCACCACCTCCACCATCTCCATAACTTCAGATCATGAGCACCTCCCTTCTCCACACATGCTTCTTCACAGATGAGGTGGTATGCTTCAGATCATGAGCAGTTCCCCTTCCCTAACACCACCTCTCTTCATGAACACATGAGCAGTTCCCCTTCTCCATCCACCATGCTTCACAGATGAGGTGGTATGCTTCATCATGCAGTTCCTTCCCTTCTCCAGATCATGAGCAGTTCCTTCCCTTCTCCATAACACCACCTCCACCATGCTTCACAGATGAGGTGGTATGCATCATTCTTCTCCATATTCTACTCATCATTCTGGTACAAGTTGATCTTTGTCTCATCTGTCTGATGGACATTGTTCCAGAACTGTCCATGCTTTTTTTAGATGTTGTTTGGCCAACTCTAATCTGGTCTTCCTGTTTTTGAGGTTTACCAATGGTTTACATCTTGTGATAAACCGTCTATATTTACTAAGGTGAAGTCTTCTCTTGAATGTTGACTCTGACACAGATACACCTGCCTCCTGGAGGGTGTTCTTCATCTGGTCAACTGTTGTGAAGGGGTTTTCTTCTCCAGGGAAGGAATCTTTCTGTCGTCCACCACAGTTGTTTTGTGTGGTCTTCTGGGCCTTCTGGTGTTCCGGAGCTCACCAGTGTGTTCTTTCTCTTTAAGAATGTACCAAATAGTTGCTTTGTTCACACCTAATGTTCTAATCTCTCTGATGGGATTGTTTATAGATTATTCAGCCTTGCTTCACTGGCAGTGACAGCTCTCTGAACTTCATATTGAGGGTTAACAGCAACAGATTGCAAATGCCACACTTGAAATCAACTCTCGACCTTTTTATCTGCTTCCTGGTAAATAAACGAATGAGGGAATAACACACACCTGTCCATGGAACAGCTGAGCAGCCAACTGCCCAACTACTTTTTGGTAAAGACCCTCAAATTAAAGCATATTCATCATCTAATTTCAACTCCAAAATGCTGCGCTAGACAGCTACAATAATAATAACTTGGTCAATGTCCAAATATTTATGGACCTGACTGTATCCAATTCCTCCCAATATACTCCCACATTAAATGCTGCTCCCCCCCCCCCACCTCGTTGCATGACTATCAACAAACTGTTTCTCTCCCTCCCTGATTGCCTGATTGTCATCCCACTCTTCTCCTCGGGATCTCCATTGTACCATGAGTCTAGTAGAGATACACTTTATTTGCCTCCTTTACATAAATTAAACAGTGCCTCTCCCTCGCTTTGCAAATGTCTTAACCCTTTCTCCTCCCACCCTTCCTCCAGGGACCTCCCTTGTACCATGAGTCTCGTAGAGATGATGTCACTGTTCAGGATGGATGACATCATCGCCTCTGCCACCCAGCCAATCACGACCCTGGAACTGAGCGCTCGTTCCGGACAGGGACTCCAGGAGGTGTTGGGCTGGCTGGACTCCACCCTAACTGACTGACAGAGTGATGTCATAGAAGCATCTTCCTTCCAAGAAGCAGTTCCTCATTGCTGGTGCTTTCAAGACAACTGGGGACTCTGGGAAAAATACGAGGTCAAATCATGACGCCAGTGATTTTCAGGTCAGAAAGTCGGTGCTGTAGGAGGCCCGAGTTCCCGAGTTGGAACTTCAAGTTGGATGACCGTTGAAAAATAACAGTTATCTTGAACGCACTGAAGTCCGAGATTTCTGAGTTCCCAGTTGCTTTGAACACGCTGAAGTCCGAGATTTCTGAGTTCCCAGTTGCTTTGAACACACTGAAGTCCGAGATTTCTGAGTTCCCAGTTGCTTTGAACACACTGAAGTCCGAGATTTCTGAGTTCCCAGTTGCTTTGAACGCACTGATGTCCGAGATTTCTGAGTTCCCATTTGCTTTGAACACACTGAAGTCCGAGATTTCTGAGTTCCCAGTTGCTTTGAACACACTGAAGTCCGAGATTTCTGAGTTCCCAGTTGCTTTGAACGCACTGAAGTCCGAGATTTCTGAGTTCCCAGTTGCTTTGAACGCGCTGAAGTCCGAGATTTCTGAGTTCCCAGTTGCTTTGAACACACTGAAGTCCGAGATTTCTGAGTTCCCAGTTGCTTTGAACGCACTGAAGTCCGAGATTTCTGAGTTCCCAGTTGCTTTGAATGCACTGAAGTCCGAGATTTCTGAGTTCCCAGTTGCTTTGAACGCTGAAGTCCGAGATTTCTGAGTTCCCAGTTGCTTTGAACACACTGAAGTCCGAGATTTCTGAGTTCCCAGTTGCTTTGAACACACTGAAGTCCGAGATTTCTGAGTTCCCAGTTGCTTTGAACGCACTGAAGTCCGAGATTTCTGAGTTCCCAGTTGCTTTGAACGCACTGAAGTCCGAGATTTCTGAGTTCCCAGTTGCTTTGAACGCACTGAAGTCCGAGATTTCTGAGTTCCCAGTTGCTTTGAACGCACTGAAGTCCGAGATTTCTGAGTTCCCAGTAGCTTTGAACGCACTGAAGTCAGAGATTTCTGAGTTCCCAGTTGCTTTGAACACACTGAAGTCCGAGATTTCTGAGTTCCCAGTTGCTTCAGTTGCTTTGAACGCGCTGAAGTCCGAGATTTCTGAGTTCCCAGTTGCTTTGAACGCGCTGAAGTCCGAGATTTCTGAGTTCCCAGTTGCTTTGAACACACTGAAGTCCGAGATTTCTGAGTTCCCAGTTGCTTTGAACTCTGAAGTCCGAGATTTCTGAGTTCCCAGTTGCCTGATTTCTGAGTTCCCAGTTGCTTTGAACGCGCTGAAGTCCGAGATTTCTGAGTTCCCAGTTGCTTTGAACGCTGAAGTCTGAGATTTCTGAGTTCCCAGTTGCTTTGAGACACACTTGCTTTGAACACACTGAAGTCCGAGATTTCTGAGTTCCCAGTTGCTTTGAACCACTGAAGTCCGAGATTTCTGAGTTCCCAGTTGCTTTGAACGCACTGAAGTCCGAGATTCCTGAGTTCCCAGTTGCTTTGAACACATTGAAGTCCGAGATTTCTGAGTTCCCAGTTGCTTTGAACATGACACTGAGTTCCCAGTCTTTGAGACTGAAGTCAGAGATTCTGAGTTCCCAGTTGCTTTGAACGCACTGAAGTCCGAGATTTCTGAGTTCCCAGTTGCTTTGAACGACACTGAAGTCCGAGATTTCTGAGTTCCCAGTTGCTTTGAACGCACTGAAGTCCGAGATTTCTGAGTTCCCAGTTGCTTTGAACACACTGAAGTCCGAGATTTCTGAGTTCCCAGTTGCATTGAACACACTGAAGTCCGAGATTTCTGAGTTCCCAGTAGCTTTGAACACACTGAAGTCAGAGATTTCTGAGTTCCCAGTTGCTTTGAACGCACTGAAGTCCGAGATTTCTGAGTTCCCAGTTGCTTTGAACACACTGAAGTCCGAGATTTCTGAGTTCCCAGTTGCTTTGAACACACTGAAGTCCGAGATTTCTGAGTTCCCAGTAGCTTTGAACACACTGAAGTCCGAGATTTCTGAGTTCCCAGTTGCTTTGAACGCGGCATAAGTGACATCATTGTCACGGAACTTGGAATGATGTCACCGCCAACTGGAAAGTGAGGGTGTGCTGTATCTCACGCCGTCACACATGAATCCTGTTGGCGAGAAGATGTCCTCATCCTCATGATCTCAGCACACCAAGAATGATGCTGTCATTCACATGGCATCACGTCTTATTGAATGGCATCACGTCTTAGGAGGCCTGATATGAATGGCATCACGTCTTATTGAGGAGGCCTGATATGAATGGCATCACGTCTTATTGAGGAGGCCTGATATGAATGGCATCACGTCTTATTGAGGAGGCCTGATATGAATGGCATCACGTCTTATTGAGGAGGCCTGATATGAATGGCATCACGTCTTATTGAGGAGGCCTGATATGAATGGCATCACGTCTTATTGAGGAGGCCTGATATGAATGCTTTTATGGCTGGAATATCATGCCTGTATTTATTGTCAGCATTCTGTATAGAGTATCTGTATAGATACTGTATAGAGTATGTGTATAGAGTATCCGTATAGATACTGTATAGAGTATCCGTATAGATACTGTATAGAGTATCTGTATAGATACGGTATAGAGTATCTGTATAGATACTGTATAGAGTATCTGTATAGATACGGTATAGAGTATCTGTATAGATACTGTATAGAGTATCTGTATAGATACTGTATAACCAGCAGTTGTTTTTAAAGGCTGAGGGAGAACACTGTTAAACAATTTGGTTAAAGTATTTCCAAACAGGGAATAATCATGTGTGAGTAGTGTCTTCGATGTAGCCTAACTATACTGGAGTAGTGTCCTCGATGTAGCCTAACTATACTGGAGTATTGTCCTCGATGTAGCCTAACTATACTGAAGTAGTGTCTTCGATGTAGCCTAACTATACTGGAGTATTGTCCTCGATGTAGCCTAACTATACTGGAGTATTGTCCTCGATGTAGCCTAACTATACTGGAGTAGTGTCCTCGATGTAGCCTAACTATAGTGGAGTAGTGTCCTCGATGTAGCCTAACTATACTGGAGTATTGTCCTCGATGTAGCCTAACTATACTGAAGTAGTGTCTTCGATGTAGCCTAACTATACTGGAGTATTGTCCTCGATGTAGCCTAACTATACTGGAGTAGTGTCCTCGATGTAGCCTAACTATACTGGAGTAGTGTCCTCGATGTAGCCTAACTATACTGGAGTATTGTCCTCGATGTAGCCTAACTATACTGGAGTATTGTCCTCGATGTAGCCTAACTATACTGAAGTAGTGTCCTCAATGTAGCCTAACTATACTGGAGTATTGTCCTCGATGTAGCCTAACTATACTGGAGTAGTGTCCTCGATGTAGCCTAACTATACTGGAGTATTGTCCTCGATGTAGCCTAACTATACTGGAGTATTGTCCTCGATGTAGCCTAACTATACTGGAGTATTGTCCTCGATGTAGCCTAACTATACTGGAGTATTGTCCTCGATGTAGCCTAACTATACTGAAGTAGTGTCTTCGATGTAGCCTAACTATACTGGAGTATTGTCCTCGATGTAGCCTAACTATACTGGAGTAGTGTCCTCGATGTAGCCTAACTATACTGGAGTAGTGTCCTCTGATGTAGCCTAACTATACTGGAGTAGTGTCCTCGATGTAGCCTAACTATACTGGAGTAGAAATAGAGTAACTGTCATATAGGTGTATGGAAATACAATAACTGTAATAGGTGTGTGTAAATACAGTAACTGTCATATAGGTGTGTGCAAATACAGTAACATACAGGTGTGTGGAAATACAGTAACTGTCATACAGGTGTGTGGAAATACAGTAACAGTGTCATACAGGTGTGTGAAATACAGTAACTGTCATATAGGTGTGTGGAAATGCAGTAACTGTCATACAGGTGTGTGGAAATACAGTAACTGTCATATAGGTGTGTGGAAATACAGTAACTGTCATACAGGTGTGTGGAAATACATTAACTGTCATACAGGTGTGTGGAAATACAGTAACTGTCATATAGGTGTGTGGAAATACAGTAACTGTCATACAGGTGTATGGAAATACAGTAACTGTCATATAGGTGTGTGTAAATACAGTAACTGTCATATAGGTGTGTGGAAATACAGCAACTGTCATACAGGTGTGTGGAAATACAGTAACTGTCAAACAGGTGTGTGGAAATACAGCAACTGTCATAGGTGTGTGGAAATACAGTAACTGTCATACAGGTGTTTGGCCTCCAGGGGGCAGACAGACATTGTGTAGAAAAATCAACTCTGTGAAGAATGTGCTTCTCTAAGCATTCAATATGTAGAAACAGTCCATTATAAAGTGTTTGGTATTACAATCTAGCTAGGCATATATTATATTATATATATATATATATATTACACACAGTCATGTATTAACAGATGTAAAAAAAGGTTGAATGATATCAAAGCGACAAGTCAAGAAATATCCTATTGATCAACATGATCATGAAATAAAAGCTGTAAAATATGAATGAATGCAGATGCCAGGCGTTGTTATTAGTTCCCTCATATATTATATTATATTTGACGATGACAATCAGTGTTTCACAAGTAATGACCACAGCAATGAGAGAGGGAAAATAATCACGATATCAATTCATACAGTCTAATATGCGTTGCTTTATAAGGGTCGAATGCTAGCTTCCTAACTTCCATTGAATTCAATTGAATTTCCACTTCTCCCATTGACATCAATGCAAAACTCAACTTGAAGTGAGAGCGTTAGGATTTGCCCCCTATAGTGAGTCCTGCAGTGGTTCCGGTCTCTTGAAAAGCAGATTTCACTCAGTTATCCCTCAAAAGGGCCTCCAGTTCACTACAATACAATAGAACTACCTTAGAATCTCTCTCGCCATCACCGCAGCTTCATTCCAACAGCAAACCATCCTTTTACACGAGAACCCAATCAGATGGAGCCTTACTAGGCCTAATGTAACAAAAGGGAAGCTTAAAACTCAAGCGTTCATTATGTGGATGTGGGTTGGCTGGCGTCTCATCATCGGCGTGGAATGTTCTATGCCCGTTCTCAGAAATCAGAGTTGTAGTCGGCGCTAGGAATCATTCTGAACATTTGCAGATAGAAATAGATTGAATAGAGCCGACACACTTCCCTTATTCTATCTGGCAGACAATCATATCTGTTCTACACGATACATTTCTATCTGAGCATTCTGTAACGTTACATCCTCCTGAACAGACTTGTCCGAGCATTATCCCTCCTGGGGCATCATGGGAGAGATAATAGGAGAGAAAGAGCCAACCAATGAAAGCAGTCCAGAGAGCGGATCGACCAATCAGCATAGAGCAGTGCGGCAGGAACAGTGGGCGTCCTGTCCCAGTGCATTGTGGTCCGTCGGTCGGAGAGATAAGCAGGCATATCTGGTGTACAATCAGTTCAGTGCTGGATCAGGAGCAACAGTGCGGAGCCAATCAAACTAAAGTATGCAGCAGAGTGGGCGGGGCATGTGACTAGGTAAGAAGCAGTTGGAAAAGCAGTTAACTAACCTGGTCCCACATCTGTTTCTGCTGTATAGCCAATCACCCATAGGAGTTGGCAGGACAGCACAAACAGATCTGAGACCAGGTTAGTGCAGACACACTCAATCTGTAAAGTATTGCTAATTACTTTAACATGGAAACATCTTCACCTAATGTGCTTTCTATAGCGGAGGATGAGCTTGGGCATCGGCGTGTATGTACAGTATCTGTCATGGCTTAGGATTAGGTTACTATAGACCTAAACACGTTCTGGGAATATTCTCTTTCTACCTCTCGTTCCTCCTCCATCATTCCCTTCAGCAGAGAGGAGAAACAGGACAGGTTGTGGTAGAGCAGACCAGAGCAGAGGCCTTAGCCTCCATCACTCCCTTCAGCAGAGAGGAGTAACAGGACAGGTTGTGGTAGAGCAGACCCGAGCAGAGGCAGTAGCCTCCATCACTCCCTTCAGCAGAGAGGAGTAACAGGACAGGTTGTGGTAGAGCAGACCCGAGCAGAGGCCCTCCATCACTCCCTTCAGCAGAGAGGAGTAACAGGACAGGTTGTGAGCAGAGAGCAGACCCATCACTCCCTTCAGCAGAGAGGAGTAACAGCAGAGAGGAGTCAAGCAGGAGGAGTAACAGGACAGGTTGTGGTCAGACATCAGAGGCTCTCTCACTCTTCAGCAGAGAGGAGTAACAGGACAGGTTGTGGTAGAGCAGACCCGAGCAGAGGCCTTCTCCATCACTCCATCACTTCAGCAGAGAGGAGTAACAGGACAGGTTGTGGTAGAGCAGACCCGAGCAGAGGCAGTAGCCTCCATCACTCCCTTCAGCAGAGAGGAGTAACAGGACAGGTTGTGGTAGAGCAGACCCGAGCAGAGGCAGTAGCCTCCATCACTCTCTTCAGCAGAGAGGAGTAACAGGACAGGTTGTGGTAGAGCAGACCCGAGCAGAGGCCTCTCCATCACTCTCTTCAGCAGAGAGGAGTAACAGGACAGGTTGTGGTAGAGCAGACCAGAGCAGAGGCCTCTCCATCACTCTCTTCAGCAGAGAGGAGTAACAGGACAGGTTGTGGTAGAGCAGATCGTAGCAGAGGAAGCAATCTAAGGGTTACAGTACTAAAGCCCAGAGAAAAACAACAGCAAAATAACAACTTAAGGGGATTATCAGTTCTGTCTGAATTCCAGTTGTTGAGTCTTGAGGTTTGATTGACAGAAAATAACCTAATAAGAGTCATTTCTATTTCCTCTGTTCCATCCACCAGAGATAGAGGACAGACAGACCAACATGAATTGCCGGCCGTGCGACAGCTGGGTGGGCGTCCTGTCACATCTGACTACAAAACATCGACCGTCATTTTCTTGAAATTTTTTGCCGATTCCACATGTTGAATCGTCACCGCTCGTGGACACCCAGCAGGTCACCAGCAGGTCTTCCATCGTAGCGGTTTCAGTTCAGATGGACAGACATCACAGGAAGGGATTCTGACTGTGCTCCTCTCCCAGAGACGAGATGGAGGAAAGAGGTAACAGGGGCTGTGGCAGCCCAGGTATGTCCAGGGCTCCATGGGTGGGCTGGGTGAGGGAGGAGGGCAGGCTGGCCGGCTGGTGGCTGGCGGGCAGGGGCAGAGAAGCACTGTAGGGCAGGGAGGGAGGACCGGAGGGGGGGACGGGGGACGTGGAGCTGGGACGCATCTGATTCAGAGTGAGACGAGGCTGTTCACTCTGGAACGGGTTGAGGGAGATGGAGTACTCAGACCTGGAGGGGGAAGGAGATAGGGGAGAGAGAGCAGGGGGGAGGAGATAGGGGGAGGAGATAGGGGGTGAAGGAGGTAGGGGAGGAGAGAGAGCAGGGGGAAGGAGATAAGGGGAGGAGAGAGAGCAGGGGGGAAGGAGAGGGGAGGAGAGAGAGCAGGGGGAAAGGAGATAGGGAGGAGAGAGAGAGCAGAGGAGGAGGAGATAGGGGAGGAGAGAGCAGGGGGGAAGGAGATAGGGGGAAGGAGATAGGGAAGGAGAGAGAGAGCAGGGGGAGATAGGGGAGGAGAGAGAGCAGGGGGGGAAAGAGATAGGGGAGGAGAGAGAGCAGGGGGGGAAAGAGATAGGGGAGAAGAGAGAGATGAAGAGGGGGGAACAGAGAGAAAGTCAGTAGAAGCACTTTTAACCATTACACGTTAAATGTTTAAATACTTAACCTGCGCTTAATCATTAAGTTTGTCCAGTAAGCTGCGATAGGATCAATGGAACAGTCCCAAAAGTGTCAACTTCAACCTGAAATTGCCCCAGGTCTGAGTAAGTGACTGAGTAGCACTTTACTTGTAAATTGGATGGGGTACATGGTTTTCTGTAGAGCAGGGATATGATTGGCTGTGTTCACCTGAGAGGAAGGGGTTCTTGGTCTGTGAGTGAGTGACTGTTTCAGTGTTCACCTGAGAGGAAGGGGTTCTTGGTCTGTGAATGAGTGACTGTTTCAGTGTTCACCTGAGAGAAACGGGTTCTTGGTCTTGGCTGGGGGGTTGGCTGGTATCAGGCTGTCCAGATTGACCAGGGAGGCCCCTGTGGGCCCCAGGAAGGACTCAGGGGTCCGGCATGTCCGAGGGCTGGGGACCCCCAGACTGTCCCCTATACGAGACAGGTCAAACAGCTCCGGGCTGCCCTCACCCTCACCTCGACTGTTCAGGCTGAAATTACCTCCGTCCATCGCCTCGTCAAACAAGTCACCATCTAATGGAGTACATAAATATATGTTTAAATGTTCAAATACGTTTAGAAATATACACAAAAGTGTTCAGACCCTTTGACCTTTTACACATTTTGTTAAATTACAGCCTTCATTTTTAGAAATTTAACAAAATGTGTAAAAATATATTTTTATATAAAAAACAACTATACCTTATTTACATAAGTATTCAGACCCTTTACTATGAGACTTGAAATTGCGTTCAGGTGCATCCTGTTTCCATTGATCATCCTTTGAGATGTTTCTATAATTTGATTGGAGTGCACCTGTGGTAAATTCAATTGATTGGACATGATTTAGAAAATCACACACCTGTCTATTTAAGGTCCCACAGTTAACAGTGCATGTCAGAGCAAGAACCAAGCCATCAGGTCGCAAGAATTGTCCGTAGAGCTCAGAGACAGAAATGTGTGGAGCACAGATCTGGGGAAGGGAACCATGTCTGCAGCATTGAAGGTCCGCAAGAAAACAGTGGCCTCCATTATTCTTAAATGGAAGAAGTTTGGAAGCACTAAGACTCTTCCTAGAGCTGGACGCCCGGCCAAACTGAGAAGGGCCTTGGTCAGGGTGGTGACCAAGAACCCGATGGTACTCTGACAGACCTCCAGAGTTCCTCTGTGGAGATGGGAGAACCTTCCAGAAGAACAACAATCTCTGCAGCACTCCATCAATCAGGCCTTTATGTTTGAGTGGCCAGACGGAAGCCACTCCTCAGTGAAAGGCACATGACAGCCCGCTTGGAGTTTGTCAAAAGGGACCTAAAGACTCTCAGACAATGACAAACAAGATTCTCTGGTCTGATGAAACCAAGATTAAATTCTTTGCCCTGAAAACCAAGCGTCACGAGGAAACCTGGCACCATCTCTACGGTGAACCATGGTGTTGGCAGCATCAAGCTGTGGGGATGTTTTTCAGAGGCAGGGACTGGGAGACTTTTCAGGGTCAAGGCAAAGATTAACGGAGAAAAATACAGAGAGACACTTGATGAAAACCTGCTTCAGAGCACTCAGGACCTCAGACTCAGTCACCTTCCAACAGGACAATGAATCTAACCACACAGCCAAGACAACGCAGGAGTGGCTTTGGGACATGCCAGAGCCTGGACTTGAACTCAAACGAACATCTCTGGAGAGACCTGAAAATAGCTGTGCTGCAATGCTCCCCGAATACAGGTGTGCCAAGCTTGTAGTATCATACCTAAGAAGAATCAAGGCTGTCATCGCTGCCAAAGGAGTTTCAACAAAGTACTGAGTGAACGGTCTGAATACTTACAGTACCAGTCAAACGTTTGGACACGCCTACTCATTCAAGGGTTTTTCTGCATTTTTACTATTTTCTGTGAAGCATGGAGGAGGAGGTGTGATGGTTTGGGGTGCTTTGCTGGTGACACTGTCTGTTATTTATTTAGAATTCAAGGCACACTTAACCAGCATGGCAGCGATACCACAGCATTGTGCAGTGATACGCCATCCCATCGGGTTTGCGCTTAGTGGGACTATCGTTTGTTTTTCAACAGGACAATGACGCAATACACACCTCCAGGCTGTGTAAGGGCTATTTGACCAATAAGGAGAGTGATGGAGGGCTGCATCAGATGACCTTGGCCTCCACAATCCTCCAAACTCAGCCCAATTGAGATGGTTTGGGGTGAGTTGGACCACAGAGTGAAGGAAAAGCCGCATATGTGTTCAGCATATGCGGGAACTCCTTCAAGAATGTTGGAAAAGCATTCCTCGTGAAGCTGGTTGAGAGAATGCCAAGAGTGTGCAAAAAATTTCTTTAACACTTTTTTGGTTACTACACTGAAATGTTCAACCTGTCCCTGACTGAGTCTGTAATACCAACATGTTTCAAGCAGACCACCATTTTCCCTGTGCCCAAGAACACCAAGGTAACCTACCTAAATTAATACCGACCCTTAGCACTCACATCTGTAGCCATGAAGTGCTTTGAAAGGCTGGTCATGACTCACAACACCATTATCCCAGAAACCCTAGATCCACTCCAATTTGCATACCGCCCTAACAGATCCACAGATGATGCAATCTCTATTGCACTCAACACTGCCATTTCCCACCTGGACAAAAGGAACACTTATGTGAGAATGCTGTTCATAGACTACAGCTCAGCGATCAACACCATAGTGCCCTCAAAGCTCATCACTAAGCTCAGGACCCTAGGACTAAACACCTCCCTCTGCAACTGGATCCTGGACTTCCTGATGAGCCGACCCCAGGTGGTAAGGGTAGGTAACATCTGCCACGCTGATCCTCAACACAGGGGCCCATCAGGGGCTCAGTCCCCTCATGTACTCCCTGTTCACCCACGACTGCATGGCCAGGCACGACTCCAACACCATCATTAAGTTTGCCGACAACAAAACAGTGGTAGGCCTGATCACCGACAACGATGAGCCAATAGGGAGGAGGTCAGAGACCTGGCCGTGTGGTGCCAGGATAACAACCTTTCCCTTAATGTGATCAAGACAAAGGAGATTATTGTGGACTACAGGGAAAGGAGGACGAAGCACGCCCACATTCTCATCGTTGGAGCAGGTTGAGAGCTTCAAGTTCCTTGGAGTCCACATCATCAACAAAATAACGTGGTCCAAACACACCAAGACAGTGGTGAAGAGGGCATGACAAAGTATACTCCGCCTCAGGAGACTGAAAAGATTTGGCGTGGGTCCTCAGAGCCTCAAAACGTTTGACAGCTGCCCCGTCAAGCGCATCCTGACTGGTTGCATCACTGCCTGGTACGGCAACTGCTCGGCATCCAACCTCAAGGCACTCAGAGGGTAGTGTGAACGGCCCAGTACATCACTGGGGCAAAGCTGCCTGCCATCCAGGACCTCTATACCAGGTGCTATAGATGCTATAGAGGGTAGTGTGAACGGCCCAGTACATCACTGGGGCAAAGCTGCCTGCCATCCAGGACCTCTATACCAGGTGCTATAGATGCTATAGAGGGTAGTGTGAACGGCCCAGTACATCACTGGGGCAAAGCTGCCTGCCATCCAGGACCTCTATACCAGGTGCTATAGATGCTATAGAGGGTAGTGTGAACGGCCCAGTACATCACTGGGGCAAAGCTGCCTGCCATCCAGGACCTCTATACCAGGTGCTATAGATGCTATAGAGGGTAGTGTGAACGGCCCAGTACATCACTGGGGCAAAGCTGCCTGCCATCCAGGACCTCTATACCAGGTGCTATAGATGCTATAGAGGGTAGTGTGAACGGCCCAGTACATCACTGGGGCAAAGCTGCCTGCCATCCAGGACCTCTATACCAGGCGGTGTCAGAGGAAGGCCCTAAAAATGGCCAAAGACTCCAGCCACCCTAGTCATAGACTGTTCTCTCTGCTACCACACGGCAAGCGGTACCGGAGCACCAAGTCTAGGTCCCAAAAGGCTCCTTAACAGCTTCTACCCCCAAGCCATTAGACTGCTGAACAGCTTCTACCCCCAAGCCATTAGACTGCTGAACAGCTTCTACCCCCAAGCCATTAGACTGCTGAACAGCTTCTACCCCCAAGCCATTAGACTGTTGAACAGCTTCTACCCCCAAGCCTTTAGACTGCTGAACAGCTTCTACCCCCAAGCCATTAGACTGCTGAACAGCTTCTACCCCCAAGCCATTAGACTGCTGAACAGCTTCTACCCCCAAGCCATTAGACTGTTGAACAGCTTCTACCCCAAGCCTTTAGACTGCTGAACAGCTTCTACCCCCAAGCCATTAGACTGTTGAACAGCTTCTACCCCCAAGCCTTTAGACTGCTGAACAGCTTCTACCCCAAGCCATTAGACTGTTGAACAGCTTCTACCCCCAAGCCTTTAGACTGCTGAACAGCTTCTACCCCCAAGCCATTAGACTGCTGAACAGCTTCTACCCCCAAGCCATTAGACTGCTGAACAGCTTCTACCCCCAAGCCATTAGACTGCTGAACAGCTTCTACCCCCAAGCCATTAGACTGCTGAACAGCTTCTACCCCCAAGCCATTAGACTGCTGAACAGCTTCTACCCCCAAGCCATTAGACTGCTGAACAGCTTCTACCCCCAAGCCATTAGACTGCTGAACAGCTTCTACCCCCAAGCCTTTAGACTGCTGAACAGCTTCTACCCCAAGCCATTAGACTGCTGAACAGCTTCTACCCCCAAGCCTTTAGACTGCTGAACAGCTTCTACCCCCAAGCCTTTAGACTGCTGAACAGCTTCTACCCCAAGCCATTAGACTGCTGAACAGCTTCTACCCCCAAGCCTTTAGACTGCTGAACAGCTTCTACCCCCAAGCCATTAGACTGCTGAACAGCTTCTACCCCCAAGCCATTAGACTGCTGAACAGCTTCTACCCCAAGCCATAAGACTACTGAACAGCTTCTACCCCCAAGCCATAAGACTGCTGAACAGCTTCTACCCCCAAGCCATTAGACTGTTGAACAGCTAATCAAATGGCTACCAGGACTATTTGCAAACTTTTGACTTGTACTGTATGTAAATGTGATATTTCAAACAAAAAAAAAAGTTTACTGAACAGGGGTATTGTGTGTACATTGATGAGATGTTTTTTAATCAGTTTTAGAATAAGGCTGTAACCGAACAAAATGTGGAAAAAGTCAAGACTCTGAATACTTTCCAAAGGTAGGTATTGTCTGTCTGTCTGCTAATCTGTCTGTCTGTCTGTCTGTCTGTCTGTCTGTCTGTCTGTCTGTCTGTCTGTCTGTCTGTCTGTCTGTCTGTCTGTCTGTCTGTCTGTCTGTCTGTCTGTCTGTCTGTCTGTCTGTCTGTTTTTCGCCAGAGATAACCAGTTTTGAATAGGGCTGCCAGTTCAAAGCATCTGGAATAGAGAATGGGTCTACTACTTCTCCCAGGGGACCGGTACGCTGCCAAGAAGGGGGTAGGTGGGAGGAACCATCCAGGGAGACTGTCTGTCTGTCTGTCTGGACTGTCTCTACTGCAGTAACAGGACAGGATAAGGATGTACATTATTACACGTCTGATCATAAACATGACATTATAGCTACATAGAGCTTTATTAACGTTATTATTTACTAACTGTATCACAGTTTTCTTTAATATGAGGGTGTCTATTGGTAAGAGAATAACTACCAGAGCCTGGAATGCATTGTGTAATCAATTGATTATTGGCCTACAGTAGAGTATGAGTGGTGAGCAGAGGAGATAATGCTAGAGGGAAGACAGTATGCTGGTGAGCAGAGAGGGATAATGCTGGAGGGAAGACGGTGGGCAGAGAGATAATGCTGGAGGGAAGACAGTAGAGTCCCAGAGGGTGAGCAGAGAGAGACAATGCTGGAGGGCAGACAGTAGAGTATGAGTGGTGAGCAGGATGAGAGATAATGCTGGAGGGCAGACAGTAACAGTATGAGTGGTGAGCAGAGAGAGACAATGCTGGAGGGCAGACTAACTGTATCATTTGGTGAGCAGAGGGGTCTATTGGTAGAGAGAATAATGCTGGAGGGCAGACAGTAGAGTATGAGTGGTGAGCAGAGAGAGCCAATGCTGGAGGGCAGACAGCAGAGTATGAGTGGTGAGCAGAAAGAGAGAGATAATGCTGGAGGGCAGACAGTATGGGTGGTGAGCAGAGAGAGATAATGCTGGAGGGCAGACAGTAGAGTATGAGGGTGAGCAGAGAGAGACAATGCTGGAGGGCAGACAGTAGAGTATGAGTGGTGAGCAGAGAGAGAGAGATAATGCTGGAGGGCAGACAGTACAGTATGAGTGGTGAGCAGAGAGAGACAATGCTGGAGGGCAGACAGTAGAGTATGAGTGGTGAGCAGAGAGGGAAATAATGCTGGAGGGCAGACAGTAGAGTATGAGTGGTGAGCAGAGAGAGCCAATGCTGGAGGGCAGACAGCAGAGTATGAGTGGTGAGCAGAAAGAGAGAGATAATGCTGGAGGGCAGACAGTACAGTATGAGTGGTGAACAGAGAGATAATGCTGGAGGGCAGACAGTAGAGTATGAGTGGTGAGCAGAGAGAGATAATGCTGGAGGGCAGACAGTACAGTATGAGTGGTGAACAGAGAGATAATGCTGGAGGGCAGACAGTAGAGTATGAGTGGTGAGCAGAGAGAGATATAATGCTGGAGGGCAGACAGTAGAGTATGAGTGGTGAGCAGAGAGAGCCAATGCTGGAGGGCAGACAGCAGAGTATGAGTGGTGAGCAGAAAGAGAGATAATGCTGGAGGGCAGACAGTACAGTATGAGTGGTGAACAGAGAGATAATGCTGGAGGGCAGACAGTAGAGTATGAGTGGTGAGCAGAGAGAGATCATGCTGGAGGGCAGACAGTACAGTATGAGTGGTGAACAGAGAGATAATGCTGGAGGGCAGACAGTAGAGTATGAGTGGTGAGCAGAGAGAGATATAATGCTGGAGGGCAGACAGTAGAGTATGAGTGGTGAGCAGAGAGAGAAATAATGCTGGAGGGCAGACAGTACAGTATGAGTGGTGAACAGAGAGATAATGCTGGAGGGCAGACAGTAGAGTATGAGTGGTGAGCAGAGAGAGATATATAATGCTGGAGGGCAGACAGTAGAGTATGAGTGGTGAGCAGAGAGAGAAATAATGCTGGAGGGCAGACAGTACAGTATGAGTGGTGAGCAGAGAGAGAAATAATGCTGGAGGGCAGACAGTAGAGTATGAGTGGTGAGCAGAGAGAGAAATAATGCTGGAGGGCAGACAGTAGAGTATGAGTGGTGAGCAGAGAGAGAAATAATGCTGGAGGGCAGACAGTAGAGTATGAGTGGTGAACAGAGAGATAATGCTGGAGGGCAGACAGTAGAGTATGAGTGGTGAACAGAGAGATAATGCTGGAGGGCAGGCAGTAGAGTATGAGTGGTGAACAGAGAGATAATGCTGGAGGGCAGACAGTAGAGTATGAGTGGTGAGTGAATTGGGACTGGCTGTTGAGTTCTTTAGAGGCATGGAGCAGCTCTTACCCAGTGAGTCCCAGGGGTCGGAGGCTGCCCCAGCAGCAGCCTGGGCCAGGGGGAGGGGGTGGTGGAGAGGGGTGCGGACGTTCCCCCCTGGCAGACTCCAGGAGTTGGCACTAGCAGTAGGAGGCACCTCAGATGACACAGCAAACACCTCCACCAGGTCCATCATGGCAGACTGTCCACAGAGAAACAACAAGTAGGTTCTAATCATCAACTTCACTTAGCGTCCCACCTCGTCAACAGCCAGTGAAAAGGCAGGACGCCAAATTCAAAACAACAGAAATCCCATAATTAAAATTCCTCAAACATACAAGTATTTTACACTTGTCACGCCTTGGTCATTGTATTTTGTGTTTTTGTTATATGTTTGGGTAGGCCAGGGTGTGACATGGGTTTATATGTTGTGTTTCGTATTGGGGTTTGTATTAATTGGGATTGTGTATGATTAGGGGTGTGTCTAGTTAGGCTTGGCTGCCTGAGGCGATTCTCAATCAGAGTCAGGTGCTTGTCGTTGTCTCTGTTTGGGAACCTTATTTAGGTAGCCTGAGTTCGCGTTGTATTTTGTGGGTGTTTGTTGCTGTCTCTGTGTAGTAGTCACCAGATAGGCTGTAATTAGTTTCACGTTTCGTTTGTTGTTTTCGTATTCAGTTATTTCATGTACCTTTTCATTCATTAAAGTTATGAGTAGCCTACACGCTGCATTTCGGTCTGACTCTCTTCATTCAACAGACGAAAAACACAGCCATTGATAGGCAATGAGTTGAAAAACTACAAACCTCAGATTTCCCACTTCCTGGTTGGATTGTTCTCAGGTTTTTGAGTTCTGTTATACTCACAGACATCAGTCAAACAGCTTTAGAAACTTCATACAGAGGAGTGTGTTGACTGTTCTGGTTACTGTCTATATGGAGAGTACTATAGTGTTGACTGTTCTGGTTACTGTCTATATGGAGAGTACTATAGTGTTGACTGTTCTGGTTACTGTCTATATGGAGAGTACTATAGTGTTGACTGTTCTGGTTACTGTCTATATGGAGAGTACTATAGTGCTATAGTGTTGATTGTTCTGGTTACTGTCTCTATGGAGAGTACTATAGTGTTGACTGTTCTGGTTACTGTCTATATGGAGAGTACTATAGTGTTGACTGTTCTGTTTACTGTCTATATGGAGAGTACTATAGTGTTGACTGTTCTGGTTACTGTCTATATGGAGAGTACTATAGTGTTGACTGTTATGGTTACTGTCTCTATGGAGAGTACTATAGTGTTGACTGTTCTGGTTACTGTCTATATGGAGAGTACTATAGTGTTGACTGTTCTGGTTACTGTCTATATGGAGAGTACTATAGTGTTGACTGTTCTGGTTACTGTCTATATGGAGAGTACTATAGTGTTGACTGTTCTGGTTACTGTCTATATGGAGAGTACTATAGTGTTGACTGTTCTGGTTACTGTCTATATGGAGAGGACTATAGTGTTGACTGTTCTGGTTACTGTCTCTATGGACACATGCTCCCTTAGGGAACTCAGACCAGGCTGTCCCCCACACTCCCTTGGGGAACTCAGACCACGCTGTCCCCCACACTCCCTTGGGGAACTCAGACCAGGCTGTCCCCCACACTCCCTTGGGGAACTCAGACCACGCTGTCCCCCACACTCCCTTGGGGAACTCAGACCACTCTGTCCCCCACACTCCCTTGGGGAACTCAGACCACACTGTCCCCCACACTCCCTTGGGGAACTCAGACCACGCTGTCCCCCACACTCCCTTGGGGAACTCAGACCACTCTGTCCCCCACACTCCCCTGACTAGGTTGTCCCCCACACTCCCCTGGGGAACTCAGACCAGGTTGTCCCCCACACTCCTCTGGGGAACTCAGACCAGGGTGTCCCCACACTTCCTTGGGAACTCAGACCACGCTGTCCCCCACACTCCCCTGGGGAACTCAGACCACGCTGTCCCCCACACTCCCTTGGGGGACTCAGACTAGGTTGTCCCCCACACTCCCCTGGGGAACTCAGACCAGGCTGTCCCCCACACTTCCTTGGGGAACTCAGACCACGCTGTCCCCCACACTCCCTTGGGGAACTCAGACCACTCTGTCCCCCACACTCCTTTGGGGAACCCTTGGGGACTGACAAGGCCATTAGGGAGTTAAAGGAGGGGCAAGACACCAGGGATTGGAACACATTGAAGGAGAACAATGCCAACATACACAACTACACAGACAGGGTCACAACCTACATCAGTGGATGTGAGGACAACAATGCCAACATACACAACTACACAGACAGGGTGACAACCTACATCAGTGGACGTGAGGACAACAATGCCAACATACACAACTACACAGACAGGGTGACAACCTACATCAGTGGATGTGAGGAGAACAATGCCAACATACACAACTACACAGACAGGGTGACAACCTACATCAGTGGACGTGAGGAGAACAATGCCAACATACACAACTACACAGACAGGGTGACAACCTGCATCAGTGGACGTGAGGACAACTGCATAACATCAACTACTTTTCTATCACACAGCAATAACAAGCCATTGTTCAGTGGTGAGCTTAGGGCTCTTCACAGTGCCAACGAGGAAGCCCACAGGCTCTCCGCTCTGCCAAAGACGACACAGGAGCAAGACCAGTGTCCTCTATGGAGAGGCCAAGATAAAGCTACAGTCAGGAATGAAGTCAGCCAGACAGCAACAGTTCTCCAGCAACAACAACTCATCTGTAAACTAAACCAGTTCTACTCCAGATTTGACTCACAAAAGCCCCTCATTGCAGAATAAACTAAACCAGTTCTACTCCAGATTTGACTCACAAAGGCCCAGTCTGCCCTCCCCTTCCCCCAGCCTGTCCCAGTCTACCCTCCCCTTCCCCCAGCCTGTCCCAGTCTGCCCTCCCCTTCCCCCAGCCTGTCCCAGTCTGCCCTCCCCTTCCCCCAGCCTGTCCCAGTCTGCCCTCCCCTTCCCCTAGCCTGTCCTAGTCTGCCCTCCCCTTCCCCTAGCCTGTCCCAGTCTGCCCCCCCCCCCCTTCCCCTAGCCTGTCCTAGTCTGGCCTGTTATATACTGTAGGTTATATAGAGTGGTAACTGTTATATACTGTAGGTTATATAGAGTGGTAACTGTTATATACTGTAGGTTATATAGAGTGGTAACTGTTATATACATTTACATTACATTTAACATTTACATTTAAGTCATTTAGCAGACGCTCTTATCCAGAGCGACTTACAAATTGGTGCAGGTTATATAGAGTGGTGTGGTAACTGTTATATACTGTAGGTTATATAGAGTGGTAACTGTTATATACTGTAGGTTATATAGAGTGGTAACTGTTATATACTGTAGGTTATATAGAGTGGTAACTGTTATATACTGTAGGTTATATAGAGTGGTAACTGTTATATACTGTAGGTTATATAGAGTGGTAACTGTTATATACTGTAGGTTATATAGAGTGGTAACTGTTATATACTGTAGGTTATATAGAGTGGTAACTGTTATATACTGTAGGTTATATAGAGTGGTAACTGTTATATACTGTAGGTTATATAGAGTGGTAACTGTTATATACTGTAGGTTATATAGAGTGGTAACTGTTATATACTGTAGGTTATATAGAGTGGTAACTGTTATATACTGTAGGTTATATAGAGTGGTAACTGTTATATACTGTAGGTTATATAGAGTGGTAACTGTTATATACTGTAGGTTATATAGAGTGGTAACTGTTATATACTGTAGGTTATATAGAGTGGTAACTGTTATATACTGTAGGTTATATAGAGTGGTAACTGTTATATACTGTAGGTTATATAGAGTGGTAACTGTTATATACTGTAGGTTATATAGAGTGGTGTGGTAACTGTTATATACTGTAGGTTATATAGAGTGGTAACTGTTATATACTGTAGGTTACAGAGTGGTGTGGTAACTGTTATATACTGTAGGTTACATAGTGTGGTAACTGTTATATACTGTAGGTTATATAGAGTGGTAACTGTTATATACTGTAGGTTACATAGTGTGGTAACTGTTATATACTGTAGGTTATATAGAGTGGTAACTGTTATATACTGTAGGTTATATAGAGTGGTAACTGTTATATACTGTAGGTTATATAGAGTGGTGTGGTAACTGTTATATACTGTAGGTTATATAGAGTGGTGTGGTAACTGTTATATACTGTAGGTTATATAGAGTGGTAACTGTTATATACTGTAGGTTATATAGAGTGGTGTGGTAACTGTTATATACTGTAGGTTACATAGTGTGGTAACTGTTCCTACCCCAATTCCACCAGACGCCGCCTCTCGTTTACTCTCCTCCAGAGCTTTTTGGAGCAACGACTCGTCTCCTTGGCGACTCCGTTGCTCCTGGCAACACACACAGACACATGGAAGCTGTTAGGCATGACATGGCTCGGAGACAAGCTCACTGATTCTAACACACACTTGCTGTCTACCAAATGGCTCCCTATTTCCATATGCAGTGCATTATGGGTTTAAAGTAGTGCACTATATAGGGAATAGGGCCCTGGTCTAAAGTAGTACTAACTCAGAGAAACGCGTGGTTAGACAACACAGACCACAACAACACAGACTACTAGACCACAACAACACAGACTACTAGACCACAACAACACAGACTACTAGACCACAACAACACAGACTACTAGACCACAACAACACAGACGACTAGACCACAACAACACAGACGACTAGACCACAACAACACAGACTACTAGACCACAACAACACAGACTACTAGACCACAACAACACAGACTACTAGACCACAACAACACAGACTACTAGACCACAACAACACAGACTACTAGACCACAACAACAGAGACGACTAAACCACAACAACCCAGACGACTAGACCACAACAACACAGACTACTAGACCACAACAACACAGACTACTAGACCACAACAACACAGACTACTAGACCACAACAACACAAACTACTAGACCACAACAACACAGACGACTAGACCACAACAACACAGACTACTAGACCACAACAACACAGACTACTAGACCACAACAACCCAGACTACTAGACCACAACAACACAGACTACTAGACCACAACAACACAAACTACTAGACCACAACAACACAGACTACTAGACCACAACAACACGTCTACAAACTGGACATGGATATATGAGTAGGAACGGCATCACTGACTCCACACATACTGACTCCACACACACTGACTCCACACATACTGACTCCACACATACTGACTCCACACACACTGACTCCCACATACTGACTCCCACATACTGACTCCACACACACTGACTCCACACATACTGACTCCACACATACTGACTCCCACACACACTGACTCCACACACACTGACTCCACACACACTGACTCCACACACACTGACTCCCACTTGCACTGACTCCCACACACACTGACTCCCACATACTGATTCCCACACACACTGACTCCCACACACTGACTCCCACACACTGACTCCCACACACTGACTCCACACACACACTGACTCCACACACACTGACTCCACACACACTGACTCCACACACACTGACTCCCACATACTGACTCCCACATACTGACTCCCACACACTGACTCCACACACACTGACTCCCACATACTGACTCCCACATACTGACTCCCACATACTGACTCCACACACACTGACTCCACACACTGACTCCCACATACTGACTCCCACACACTGACTCCCACACACTGACTCCACACACACTGACTCCACACACACTGACTCCCACATACTGACTCCCACACACTGACTCCACACACACTGACTCCACACACACTGACTCCACACACACTGACTCCACACACACTGACTCCACACACACTGACTCCACACATACTGACTCCACACACACTGACTCCACACATACTGACTCCCCACATACTGACTCCCACACACACCGACTCCACACACACCGACTCCACACACACCGACTCCACACACACCGACTCCCACTCCCACACACACCGACTCCCACACACACCGACTCCACACACACCGACTCCACACACACCGACTCCCACATACTGACTCCAACACACACTGACTCCAACACACACTGACTCCCACATACTGACTCCATACACACTGACTCCCACATACCGACTCCACACACACCGACTCCACACACACCGACTCCCACACACACCGACTCCCACACACACCGACTCCACACACACCGACTCCACACACACCGACTCCCACACATACTGACTCCCACACACACTGACTCCACACACACTGACTCCACACACACTGACTCCCACACACTGACTCCACACATACTGACTCCACACATACTGACTCCCACACACTGACTCCACACATACTGACTCCACACATACTGACTCCCACACATACTGACTCCACACATACTGACTCCCACACATACTGACTCCCCACATACTGACTCCCACACACACTGACTCCCACACACACTGACTCCACACACACTGACTCCACACACACTGACTCCACACACACTGACTCCACACATACTGACTCCCACATACTGACTCCCACATACTGACTCCACACATACTGACTCCCACACACTGACTCCACACACACTGACTCCCACATACTGACTCCACACACACTGACTCCACACACACTGACTCCACACACACTGACTCCACACACACTGACTCCCACACACTGACTCCCACACACTGACTCCCACACATACTGACTCCCACACACACTGACTCCACACACACTGACTCCACACACACTGACTCCACACACACTGACTCCCACACACTGACTCCACACATACTGACTCCACACATACTGACTCCCACACATACTGACTCCACACATACTGACTCCCACACATACTGACTCCCCACATACTGACTCCCACACACACTGACTCCCACACACACTGACTCCCACACACACTGACTCCACACATACTGACTCCACACACACTGACTCCACACACACTGACTCCACACACACTGACTCCACACACACTGACTCCACACACACTGACTCCACACACGCTGACTCCCACATGCTGACTCCCACACATACTGACTCCCACACATACTGACTCCACACACACTGACTCCACACACACTGACTCCACACACACTGACTCCCCACACACTGACTCCCCACATACTGACTCCCACATACTGACTCCCACATACTGACTCCACACACACTGACTCCACACACACCGACTCCACACACACCGACTCCCCACACACCGACTCCCACATACCGACTCCCACATACCGACTCCCACATACTGACTCCCACATACTGACTCCACACACACCGACTCCACACACACCGACTCCCCACACACCGACTCCCACACACCGACTCCCACACACCGACTCCCACACACCGACTCCCACATACCGACTCCCACATACTGACTCCACACACACCGACTCCACACACACCGACTCCCCACACACCGACTCCCACACACCGACTCCCACACACCGACTCCCACATACCGACTCCCACATACTGACTCCCACATACTGACTCCACACACACCGACTCCACACACACTGACTCCACACATACTGACTCCACACATACTGACTCCACACATACTGACTCCACACATACTGACTCCACACATACTGACTCCACACATACTGACTCCCCACACTGACTCCCACACATACTGACTCCCCACATACTGACTCCACACACACTGACTCCCACACATACTGACTCCACACATACTGACTCCACACATACTGACTCCCCACATAGTCAGACATACACATAGACACAACACATACACATAGACACAACACATACACATAGACACAACACATACACATAGACACAACACATAGACACAACACATATACATAGACACAACACATAGACACAACACATAGACACAACACATACACATAGACACAACACATAGACACAACACATAGACACAACACATACACATAGACACAACACATACACATAGACACAACACATACACATAGACACAACACATACACATAGACACAACACATAGACACAACACATACACATAGACACAACACATACACAACACATACACATAGACACAACACATAGACACAACACATACACATAGACACAACACATACACATAGACACAACACATACACATAGACACAACACATAGACACAACACATACACATAGACACAACACATACACGGGTCACACAACAACACCACGTGTCTAGAAGCTGGACAAGACATGTGAGAAGGAAGACAAGACATCAGAGAGAGAGAGAGTCTACTCCGGTCAGAGAAGAGAGGAGAGCACCAGTCACTCAGTGAGTAACTGCTTCCATTGTGCCACCCTGGCAGAGAGAGGGGGGGGTTAGATAGAGAGAGGGGGGTAGAGAGAGAGAGAAGGGGGGTAGAGAGAGGAGACAGAGAGAGGGGGGGTAGAGGCAGAGAGAGGGGGTAGAGAGAGAGAGACAGAGAGAGGTGAGTTCCCAGTCTAGAGGAACAGAGTGAGTTCCCAGTCTAGAGGAACAGAGTGAGTTCCCAGTCTAGAGGAACAGAGTGAGCTCCCAGTCTAGAGGAACAGAGTGAGCTCCCAGTCTAGAGGAACAGAGTGAGCTCCCAGTCTAGAGGAACAGAGTGAGCTCCCAGTCTAGAGAAACAGAGTGAGCTCCCAGTCTAGAGGAACAGAGTGAGCTCCCAGTCTAGAGGAACAGAGTGAGCTCCCAGTCTAGAGGAACAGAGTGAGCTCCCAGTCTAGAGGAACAGAGTGAGCTCCCAGTCTAGAGAAACAGAGTGAGCTCCCAGTCTAGAGAAACAGAGTGAGCTCCCAGTCTAGAGAAACAGAGTGAGCTCCCAGTCTAGAGAAACAGAGTGAGCTCCCAGTCTAGAGTAACAGAGTGAGCTCCCAGTCTAGAGAAACAGAGTGAGTTCCCAGTCTAGAGAAGCAGAGTGAGTTCCCAGTCTAGAGGGTAAAACATTGACACAGTGATGAGCAGCCAGACAGACAGAAGGAAAGGAAGACAGAGAGGTGTTGAGCAGAGCTGAAGGACCCGAAGACTTAAAGACACAGGGGGCTCAGGGGGAGAGAATATGCTCCCCACCTTCACCTCTCAGTGGGCCAAACCTAGTCCCTATGTAGTGCACTACTTTGGGCCAGAGATCTATGTGGCTAGTCTGGTCAAGCAGTCTGAGTTTCTGTCTCACTCCGCCATAATGTGAGCTGGCGAGATCAGGCCGGTTCTACCAGGCCACTATAGCGCAGTGCACTACATAGTGACTAGGATGCCATCTGGGACAGGACCAGGGGCACTACCGGGGGCACTACCTGCTGGTGCTCCTCTTTGCTCAGGCTCAGGGCGATCTGGAGCTGTCTCTCTTCATCCATATCCAAGGCAACCGGAGGAGGCGAGGCCGGCTGTAAGGGAGCCAATCGGTGGAGTGGAGGAGGGGAAATACAAATCAGTCGTTGGTGGATAAATAAAAACACTTCCTAACCTGTCTTGATATTCACATTGGTGCGGTTCCAGGTTGTCTTTTTTACAGACGCACTGCGAATCTCAGAAGAACGCTGTATCACATCATGTGGTTGCTGAGATGTGCAAAATAGATGACCTGGAACGCCACCATTGTTGATACATTGCATGGAAGGCAAGCCCTCTTTGACCCTCCCCAAGACAGGGATTGGCGTGTACACCAGAAGAGGTCAGAGGGCGGGATCTCATACCATTGGTCTAAAGAGAGAGGGAGATGGTGCTATTGGTTAGTGGAAACATAAGGATGCAGTCTTATCCCATCTGTGACGAGAGAAAAGGTGCAGCACAGCAAGCTGCTTGGTTGTTCAGGAACCAGGGTCAAAGTTCACCCACAGGTCTAAGAGAGTGAGCGAGAGAGTGAGAGAGGGAGACAGAGACAGAGACAGAGAGAGAGAGACAGAGAGAGAGACAGAGAGAGAGGCAGAGAGAGAGAGGCAGAGAGAGAGAGGCAGAGAGAGAGAGGCAGAGAGAGAGAGAGACAGAGAGAGACAGAGAGAGAGAGAGAGAGAGAGAGAGAGACAGAGAGACAGAGAGACAGAGAGACAGAGAGAGAGAGAGAGACAGAGAGAGAGAGAGAGAGAGAGAGAGAGAGACAGAGAGACAGAGAGACAGAGATTGAGACATGGAGAGGCATTATCATACCATTGGTCTAAAGAGAGAGGGAGATGGTGCTATTGGTTAGTGGAAACATAAGGATGCAGTCTTATCCCATCTGTGACGAGAGAAAAGGTGCAGCACAGCAAGCTGCTTGGTTGTTCAGGAACCAGGGTCAAAGTTCACCCACAGGTCTAAGAGAGTGAGCGAGAGAGTGAGAGAGGGAGACAGAGACAGAGACAGAGAGAGAGACAGAGAGAGAGGCAGAGAGAGAGAGCAGAGAGAGAGAGGCAGAGAGAGAGCAGAGAGAGAGAGGCAGAGAGAGAGAGGCAGAGAGAGAGAGACAGAGAGAGAGTGACAGAGAGAGAGTGACAGAGAGAGAGTGACAGAGAGAGAGAGAGAGAGAGAGAGACAGAGAGACAGAGAGACAGAGAGACAGAGAGACAGAGAGACAGAGAGAGAGAGAGAGAGAGAGAGAGAGAGAGAGAGAGAGAGAGAGAGAGAGAGAGAGAGAGAGAGAGAGAGAGAGAGAGAGAGAGAGAGAGAGAGAGAGAGAGAGAGCGCTTGCAGCAGCAGGAGGTAGAATGGTTTGGTTAGGGTTAGGGTTTAGCATTGCAAAATTCTCGTAACCTTCCTGAAATTCCCTATTTTCCCAGAAATCCCAGTTGAAGGATTCCCAGAATCAGGAGGGAGAGGGATCACCAAACAGGATTTATGGGAAACCTGGGAATTTTGAGGGAATGTTTCTGGATTTTTACAAGCCTAGTTTAGGGTATGAGGATGCAGAGGGCTCGAGGGGCTACATCTCAGCAGTACCTTCTGAGCGTCCTCCTTGCTGAGGCTCAGGGCAATCTGAAGCTGAGTCTGTTCATCAGTGTCCACCGGGGGAGCAGGCTGGAGTGTTAAAGGGGGCTGGTGTTATTAGCAGGGCTGACTGCACTCAAAACACTTCTGCTTTTCAGGTGTTTCTAGTCGGGCATCAGGGACACCAGGTGACTCCGGCCCATAAATGACAATGATGAGTTAACTAACGGGGAGAAAAGAACACCTGAAATCATTTGTCTCTCGACAGCCAGTAGATCAATAAGCTCTGGGTTAGGAGTTGGACTAACTACTGGAAATTGAAAGTCTGTAAAAGTTGACCAATAGTCAGCTTGTAAAGTTAGTCAACGATGATTTTTTTTGTGTTTTACAAAAGGACCTAAGATATTGTGGTGTTGAACAAAAGGACCTAAGATATTGTGTGTGTTTTATAAAAGGAGCTAAGATATTGTGGTGTTGAACAAAAGGACCTAAGATATTGTAGTGTTGAACAAAAGGACCTAAGATATTGTAGTGTTGAACAAAAGGAGCTAAGATATTGTAGTGTTGAACAAAAGGACCTAAGATATTGTAGTGTTGAACAAAAGGACCTAAGATATTGTAGTGTTGAACAAAAGGACCTAAGATATTGTAGTGTTGAACAAAAGGACCTAAGATATTGTAGTGTTGAACAAAAGGACCTAAGATATTGTAGTGTTGAACAAAAGGACCTAAGATATTGTAGTGTTGAACAAAAGGACCTAAGATATTGTGTGTTTTATAAAAGGAGCTAAGATATTGTGTGTGTTTTATAAAAGGACCTAAGATATTGTAGTGTTGAACAAAAGGACCTAAGATATTGTAGTGTTGAACAAAAGGACCTAAGATATTGTAGTGTTGAACAAAAGGACCTAAGATATTGTAGTGTTGAACAAAAGGACCTAAGATATTGTGGTGTTGAACAAAAGGACCTAAGATATTGTAGTGTTGAACAAAAGGACCTAAGATATTGTAGTGTTGAACAAAAGGACCTAAGATATTGTAGTGTTGAACAAAAGGACCTAAGATATTGTGGTGTTGAACAAAAGGACCTAAGATATTGTAGTGTTGAACAAAAGGACCTAAGATATTGTGGTGTTGAACAAAAGGACCTAAGATATTGTAGTGTTGAACAAAAGGACCTAAGATATTGTAGTGTTGAACAAAAGGACCTAAGATATTGTAGTGTTGAACAAAAGGACCTAAGATATTGTAGTGTTGAACAAAAGGACCTAAGATATTGTGTGTGTTTTATAAAAGGAGCTAAGATATTGTAGTGTTGAACAAAAGGACCTAAGATATTGTGTGTGTTTTATAAAAGGAGCTAAGATATTGTAGTGTTGAACAAAAGGACCTAAGATATTGTGTGTGTTTTATAAAAGGAGCTAAGTGTTTTTCAGTCCAAGGCACATATGTCAGAGTCAAGGCCCGGGGCCACATCCGGCCCGCGAGAAGGTTTTTTACGGCCCCTGGGATGATCTTGATTTATTATTAGAACCGGCCCGCAGACCGCAGCAAGCCGGCAGCCCGCAGATCTTTTACACGCACCAATACTACATTTCCCACAATGCAACGGTGACGCACCGAGCAGTAGGCTGCTTCATTTCAATATTTATTGGCACAGCAGTTGTCAGCATCACAGTAAAATTAACTTTCAGATACCCATCAAAAATGGCAAAACGGAAGGTGGACACTGAGAACCGGGGGTTTCAAACAAGGTGGGAGTCGGAGTATTTGTTCACGGAGGTAGCTGGAAAACCTGTGTGTCTTCTGTGTGGAGAAAGTGTGGCGGTACTGAAAGAGTATAATCTGAGACGACATTATGAAACGAAACACGCGGACAAAAACAAGAATATGGACATGGAACAAAGGCTACAAAAGGCAGAGGAATTAAAACGAGGCCTCAAATCTCGACAGGCTCTGTTCAAAAAAGCCAAATCACAAGGCCAGGCTGCTGTCAAGGCCAGTTTTATTTTGGCAGAAGAGATCGCTAAATCAGCCCGGCCATTTACGGAGGGGGATTTCATCAAAAACTGCATGATTAAAGTTTGTGACGAAGTTTGCCCAGAAAAAAGGCAACTCTTTTTAAATGTGAGTCTGAGCAGAAACACCATTGCCGAGAGAGTAGACCAGTTGTCCATCAATCTAAAAGAGCAGCTTGTGAAAAAGGGAAAAGATTTCATTGCATATTCCTTGGCTGTGGATGAGAGCACCGACATTTCTTACATTGCCCAGTTGTCAATTTTCATCCGCGGAGTGGACTCCAGCCTAAGCGTGACAGAGGAGTTTTTGGCTTTACGTCCTATGCATGGCACAACTACGGGGCATGATTTGTATGAAGAGGTGTCAAGATGTGTAAATGAGATGGAGCTGCCTTGGGAAAAACTTGTGGGTTTGACAACCGACGGAGCACCTGCGATGTGTGGACACAGGAGCGGACTGGTGGCGAAGATACGGGAAAAGATGCAAGAGGAAAACGCGACAGGTGAGCTGACAGCTTATCATTGTATCATACACCAGGAAGCGTTGTGCGGTAAAGCCTTGAAAACGGAGCATGTAATGAGCATCATCACGCGCACAGTTAACTTTATCAGAGCCAAAGGTTTGAATCACCGCCAGTTCAAGGCATTTCTGACGGAGTTAGAAACGGAGCATGGTGATTTGCCTTATCACACAGAGGTGCGATGGCTAAGCCAGGGAAAGGTGCTTCAAAGATGTTTCGAGCTTCGTGAGGAGATTTGTCTGTTCTTGGACAGCAAAGGGAAAGACACAACACAACTCCGAGACGAAATGTTTCTGTGTGAAATGGCTTTTCTGTGTGACATTACGAGTCATCTGAATGCAATGAACTTGCAGCTGCAGGGTCGGGATCGTGTCATCTCTGATATGTACAGTACAGTGAAGGCATTTAAAACCAAACTGACTCTGTGGGAGACGCAGATGCGGAAAGAAAATTTGAGCCACTTTCCCAGCTGCCAGACCATGAAAGAGAAGCTCTCTACCAGTGCGTTCCCGAGCGCACAGTTGGCTGATAAAATAGGTATGCTTGCCGCTGACTTTCGACGCCGATTTGCTGACTTTGAAGCACAAAAAAGCAGGTTGGAACTGCTCGGTAACCCATTTGCTGTTGACGTGGAAAGCTCACCACCAAACCTCCAAATGGAGTTGATTGACCTCCAATGCAATGATGCACTGAGGGCAAAATATGCGGCAGTGGGTGCTGCGGAGTTCGCCCGTTTCCTCCCCGACACAATGCCCCAGCTGCGCATCCAGGCTGCTCAAACGTTGTCTATGTTTGGCAGCACATACCTGTGTGAACAACTGTTTTCTTTGATGAACTTGAACAAAACATCACACAGAAGTCGACTTACTGCTGAACACCTCCACTCAATTCTGAGGATTTCCTCAGCTCAGAGCCTTACCCCGAACATTGATGAACTTGTGGAAAAGATGGGACACCACCAAGTATCACCCTCAACCTCAAACAAGTGAACATTACTGTGCAATCACATATTTAGAGTTTTTACTCAGTTCAAGTTTAAAAGTTAAAGTTTAATATTTGTTTTCACTGCATGTTACTTCTCCTTAAACAAAGTGTTGTTTTTGATTAATAGATTTTTGCACTTTATTTTATTGTATTTCAATCCAATTATATTTTAAAAATATTTCAGTTGAGTGGATGATAGAAAATTGCTATTATTGTTTTTTTCTTTGAAGTAAATTTAGCCCACTTTTGCTAAAATAGAAAATATAGGCTACTGATGGTGCCTTGAATACCGGTTTCTTTCATTTAATGTTCATGTTATGGGGATTTTTATATAAAGGAAATTTGTCTTTTGTGTCTGTTGAAAATTAAAGATTACTGACAGAGCCATAAGAAAATATTGCTTTATTTATCTGATCATATTGGAATATATTTGTTAGGTTTTCAGTAGGTTCAATTAGGTTCACTAGACTATATGCGTCATTTAAAAAAATTTCAATGAACATTCGAACAGTCCGGCCCTCGGCTTGTAGCTAAATTTTTTATTTGGCCCTCCGTCCATTTGACTTTGACACCCCTGGTCCAAGGCCTCGGTGCAGAATGCACCATCTAACAACACAGAGACACAGAGGCCATTCAGTGGATCAATACCAGGCTAGCTAACAGTGGATCAATACCAGGCTAGCTAACAGTGGATCAATACCAGGCTAGCTAACAGTGGATCAATACCAGGCTAGCTAACAGTGGATCAATACCAGGCTAGCTAACAGTGGATCAATACCAGGCTAGCTAACAGTGCCATCAATACCAGGCTAGCTAACAGTGGATCAATAGCTCCAGCCTGTCCAGTCCAGTCACTCATTCACTCAGCACAGCTGCCGGCGGTTCACTCTGCAGCATCGCACTCTGTAATTGGCCAGATCGGCGGCCAACTCTGAGTATCGGTGTCTTTGATTGGCCAGGTGTTACAAAGAGAGAGGGGTGATATTGGTTTCTATTTAAGGCTCAGTGAAATGGATGACACTTAGAGGACAGAGAGAGAGAGAGAGAGCGAGAGAGCGAGAGAGCGAGAGAGAGCGAGAGAGAGATTTGAGCTCTGCAGGGGAGTGTGTATGAGTGGGAGGGAGGCAGCCACATTCATAACATTCTCACACTGCATGTAGTCAGAGTGTGTCAGTGCTTCTTGTTCAGTGTGTGTGTGTGTGTGTGTGTGTGTGTGTGTGTGTGTGTGTGTGTGTGTGTGTGTGTGTGTGTGTGTGTGTGTGTGTGTGTGTGTGTGTGTGTGTGTGTGTGTGTGTGTGTCAGTGCCTATTGTTCAGTGTGTGTGTCAGTGCCTATTGTTCAGTGTGTGTGTGTGTGTGTGTGTACTGTGTGAGTGTGTCAGTGCCTCTTGTTCAGTGTGTGTGTGTGTGTGTGTGTGTGTGTGTGTGTGTGTGTGTGTGTGTGTGTGTGTGTGTGTGTGTGTGTGTGTGTGTGTGTGTGTGTGTGTGTGTGTGTGTCAGTGCCTCTTGTTCAGTGTGTGTGTCAGTGCCTATTGTTCAGTGTGTGTGTGTGTGTGTGTGTGTGTGTGTGTGTGTGTGTGTGTGTGTGTGTGTGTGTGTGTGTGTGTGTGTGTGTGTGTGTGTTGTGTGTGTGTGTGTGTGTGTGTCAGTGCCTATTGTTCAGTGTGTGTGTCAGTGCCTATTGTTCAGTGTGTGTGTGTGTGTGTGTGTGTGTGTGTGTGTGTGTGTGTGTGTGTGTGTGTGTGTGTGTGTGTGTGTGTGTGTGTGTACTGTGTGAGTGTGTCAGTGCCTCTTGTTCAGTGTGTGTGTGTGTGTGTGTGTGTGTGTGTGTGTGTGTGTGTGTGTGTGTGTGTGTGTGTGTGTGTGTGTGTGTGTGTGTGTCAGTGCCTCTTGTTCAGTGTGTGTGTCAGTGCCTATTGTTCAGTGTGTGTGTGTGTGTGTGTGTGTGTACGTACTGTGTGAGTGTGTCAGTGCCTCTTGTTCAGTGTGTGTGTGTGTGTGTGTGTGTGTGTGTGTGTGTGTGTGTGTGTGTGTGTGTGTGTGTGTGTGTGTGTGTGTGTGTGTGTGTGTGTGTGTGTGTGTGTGTGTGTGTGTGTGTGTGTGTGTGTGTGACTGTGTGTGTGTGTGTGTACTGTGTGAGTGTGTGTGTGTGTACTGTGTGAGTGTTACCTTTTCACTCTCCTCTCGGCTCATGGCCAGAGCCAGCTGCAGTTGTAGCTCCTCCTCCCCGCTGGTCTGTGGGCGGGCCTGCTCCATGTCTGATGCGGCACGGCGAGGAGAGGAAGAGGTGGCTGGGAGGAGGAAGAGGAGGAAAGAGGGAGGGAGTGGAGAAAGAGAGAGAGAGCGAGAAAGAGGAGGGAGGTGGCAGAGGAGATGTAGAGAGAAAGAGAGGGAGGGAGAAAGAGATTGAGAGGGAGAGGTGGGGGAGAGAGGGAGAGAGAAAGAGGAGGGAGGTGGCAGAGGAGATGTAGAGAGAAAGAGAGGGAGGGAGAAAGAGATTGAGAGGGAGAGGTGGGGGAGAGAGGGAGAGAAAGAGGGGCAGGTGGCAGAGGAGAGAGAGAGAGAGAGAGTGTGTGATTTTTAAGAGCAGAGTTTTAGTGGAGAGAGCTGGGTTTGCATGTTAAGTCTGCTGTCCAACCACTGTGTGTTCTGTTATTCCAGCAGGCCTGTGTTGGCATGACATGCTCTGCCTTGGTCTGCAAGGCTGCACCCCAAATGGCCCCCTATTGTCTATTTAGTGCACTACTTTTGACTATGGACCCTGGTCCTAAGTAGTGCACTATATAGGGAATAGGGGGGCATTAGGGACGGATCCTAGCTGCTGCTCTCTGCCTCCTGCACTAGGAACAATGGTGGCTTTTGTGGAGTAGGTAAAGGAGGTATTTTTTCATTTTAATTTGATTTTACCTTTAACTTGGCAACTTTAACAGTTAAGAACAAATTCTTATTTTCAATGACTGCCTAGGAACAGGGGGTTAACTGGTCTAGGAACAGTGGGTTAACTGTTTGTTCAGGGGCAGAACAACAGATGTTTTACCTTGTCAGCTCGGGGATTCGATCTTGCAACCTTTCAGTTACTAGTCCAACACTCCAACCACTAGGCTAGCTGCCCCCCCCCCCAAGTAAAGGAGGTAGAGGGGGTAGATGAGTAGAGGGTCGAGGGGGTAGAAGTTGTACTGGGAGTGGAGGAGTAGGTGGGTAGTGAGGGTAGAGGGGTAGTGGAGGTAGATATGTAGAGGGGATAGATGGGTAGGGGGTAGATGGGAGTGGAGGAGATAGGGGGGTGGGTAGTGAGGGTAGAGGGGTAGTGGAGGTAGATATGTAGAGGGGATAGATGGGTAGGGGGTAGATAGTGAGGGGATAGATGGGTAGAGGGGTAGTGGAGGTAGATATGTAGAGGGGATAGATGGGTAGGGGGGTAGAGGAGGTAGATATGTAGAGGGGATAGATGGGTAGAGGGGATAGATGGAGGTAGATATGTAGAGGGGATAGATGGGTAGGGGGTAGAGGTAGGTAGATATGTAGAGGGGATAGATGGGTAGAGGGGTAGTGGAGGTAGATATGTAGAGGGGATAGATGGGTAGGGGGGTAGAGGTAGGTAGATATGTAGAGGGGATAGATGGGTAGGGGGTAGTGGAGGTAGATATGTAGAGGGATAGATGGGTAGGGGGGTAGTGGAGGTAGATATGTAGAGGGGATAGATGGGTAGGGGGTAGTGGAGGTAGATATGTAGAGGGGATAGATGGGTAGGGGGTAGTGGAGGTAGATATGTAGAGGGGATAGATGGGTAGGGGGGTAGTGGAGGTAGATATGTAGAGGGGATAGATGGGTAGGGGGTAGTGGAGGTAGATATGTAGAGGGGATAGATGGGTAGGGGGTAGATAGATGTAGAGGGGATAGATGGGTATGGGGGTAGATATGTAGAGGGGATAGATGGGTAGGGGGGTAGATATGTAGAGGGGATAGATGGGTAGGGGGTAGATATGTAGAGGGGATAGATGGGTAGGGGGTAGATATGTAGAGGGATAGATGGGTAGGGGGTAGATATGGAGGTAGATATGTAGAGGGATAGATGGGTAGAGGGGTAGTGGAGGTAGATATGTAGAGGGATAGATGGGTAGAGGGGTAGAGGAGGTAGGTAGATATGTAGAGGGGATAGATGGGTAGGGGGTAGAGGAGGTAGATATGTAGAGGGGATAGATGGGTAGGGGGTAGAGGAGGTAGATATGTAGAGGGGATAGATGGGTAGGGGGGTAGAGGAGGTAGATATGTAGAGGGGATAGATGGGTAGAGGGGTAGTGGAGGTAGATATGTAGAGGGGATAGATGGGTAGGGGGTAGTGGAGGTAGATATGTAGAGGGGATAGATGGGTAGAGGGCTAGTGGGAGGGGGGGGATCATGACTGTAAGGGGAGGGAGGTCATGGTGTAGGGGGGGCTGTGGGGAGGTCATGGCTGTAAGGCGGGGTGGGGTCATGACTGTAAGGGGAGGGGAGGTCATGGCTGTAAGGCGGGGGTGGGGTCATGGCTGTAAGGGGAGGGGAGGTCATGGCTGTAAGGGGAGGGGAGGTCATGGCTGTAAGGGGAGGGAGGTCATGGCTGTAAGGGGAGGAGAGGTCATGGCTGTAAGGGGAGGAGAGGTCATGGCTGTAAGGGGAGGGAGGTCATGGCTGTAAGGGGAAGAGAGGTCATGGCTGTAAGGGGAGGAGAGGTCATGGCTGTAAGGGGAGGGGAGGTCATGGCTGTAAGGCGGGGGTGGGGTCATGGCTGTAAGGGGAGGGGAGGTCATGGCTGTAAGGGGAGGGGAGGTCATGGCTGTAAGGGGAGGGGAGGTCATGGCTGTAAGGGGAAGAGAGGTCATGGCTGTAAGGGGAGGAGAGGTCATGGCTGTAAGGGGAGGGGAGGTCATGGCTGTAAGGGGAGTGGAGGTCATGGCTGTAAGGGGAGGGGAGGTCATGGCTGTAAGGCGGGGTGGGGTCATGGCTGTAAGGCGGGGGTGGGGTCATGGCTGTAAGGAGGGAGGTCATGGCTGTAAGGCGGGGGTGGGGTCATGGCTGTAAGGCGGGGGTGGGGTCATGGCTGTAAGGCGGGGTGGGGTCATGGCTGTAAGGGGAGGGGAGGTCATGGCTGTAAGGGGAGGGGAGGTCATGGCTGTAAGGGGAGGGGAGGTCATGGCTGTAAGGGGAGGGGAGGTCATGGCTGTAAGGAGGGGAGGTCATGGCTGTAAGGGGAAGAGAGGTCATGGCTGTAAGGGGAGGAGAGGTCATGGCTGTAAGGGGAGGGGAGGTCATGGCTGTAAGGCGGGGGTGGGGTCATGGCTGTAAGGGGAGGGGAGGTCATGGCTGTAAGGGGAGGGGAGGTCATGGCTGTAAGGGGAGGGGAGGTCATGGCTGTAAGGGGAAGAGAGGTCATGGCTGTAAGGGGAGGAGAGGTCATGGCTGTAAGGGGAGGGGAGACATGGCTGTAAGGCGGGGGTGGGGTCATGGCTGTAAGGGGAAGAGAGGTCATGGCTGTAAGGGGAGGAGAGGTCATGGCTGTAAGGGGAGGGGAGGTCATGGCTGTAAGGCGGGGGTGGGGTCATGGCTGTAAGGGGAAGAGAGGTCATGGCTGTAAGGGGAGGAGAGGTCATGGCTGTAAGGGGAGGAGAGGTCATGGCTGTAAGGGGAGGGAGGTCATGGCTGTAAGGCGGGGGTGGGGTCATGGCTATAAGGGGAGGGGGGTCATGGCTGTAAAGGTGGGGGGATCATGGCTGTAAGGGGTGGTGTCATGGCTGTAAGGGGAGGGGGTCATGGCTGTAAGGGGAGGGGAGGTCATGGCTGTAAGGCGGGGTGGGGACATGGCTGTAAGGGGAAGAGAGGTCATGGCTGTAAGGGGAAGAGAGGTCATGGCTGTAAGGGGAAGAGAGGTCATGGCTGTAAGGGGAAGAGAGGTCATGGCTGTAAGGGGAGGAGAGGTCATGGCTATAAGGGGAGGGGGGTCATGGCTGTAAAGGTGGGGGGGTCATGGCTGTAAGGGGTGGTGTCATGGCTGTAAGGGGAGGGGGGGTCATGGCTGTAAAGGTGGGGGGATCATGGCTGTAAGGGGTGGGGTCATGGCTGTAAGGGGAAGAAAGGTCATGGCTGTAAGGGGAGGGGAGGTCATGGCTGTAAGGGGAGGAGAGGTCATGGCTGTAAGGCAAGGCAAGGGGGTCATGGCTGTAAAGGTGGGGGGATCATGGCTGTCAGGGGTGGTGTCATGGCTGTAAGGGGAGGGAGGTCATGGCTGTAAGGGGAGGGGAGATCATGGCTGTAAGGAGGGGAGATCATGGCTGTAAGGGGAGGGAGGTCATGGCTGTAAGGGGAGGGGAGGTCATGGCTGTAAGGGAGGGAGAACATGGCTGTAAAGGGAGGGGAGGTCATGGCTGTAAGGGGAGGAGGGGTCATGGCTGTAAAGGGGGGTCATGGCTGTAAGAGGGGGTCATGGCTGTAAGGGGAGGGGCTCATGGCTGTAAGGGGGTGGGGTCATGGCTGTAAGGGGGTGATGTCATGGCTGTAAGGGGTGGTGTCATGGCTGTAAGGGGAGGGGGTCATGGCTGTAAGGGGAGGGTCGTGGCTGTAAGGGGGTGGGGTAATGGCTGTAAGGGGGGTCATGGCTGTAAGGGGAGGGGAGGTCATGACTGTAAGGGGGTGGGGTCATGGCTGTAAGGGGGTGGGGTCATGGCTGTAAGGGGAGGGTCATGGCTGTAAGGGGGTGGGGTCATGGCTGTAAGGGGGTGGGTCATGGCTGTAAGGGGAGGGTCATGGCTGTAAGGGGGTCATGGCTGTAAGGGGAGGGAGGTCATGACTGTAAGGGGGTGGGGTCATGGCTGTAAGGGGAGGGGAGGTCATGACTGTAAGGGGGTGGGGTCATGGCTGTAAGGGGAGGTCATGACTGTAAGGGGGTGGGGTCATGGCTGTAAGGGGAGGGAGGTCATGGCTGTAAGGGGGTCATGGCTGTAAGGGGGTCATGACTGTAAGGGGGGTCATGACTGTAAGGGGGTCATGACAGAATGGGAAGTGGGGGTCATGGCTGTAAGGGGTGGGGGTCATGGCTGTAAGGGGAGGGGAGGTCATGGCTGTAAGGGGAGGGGAGGTCATGGCTGTAAGGGGGTGGGGTCATGGCTGTAAGGGGAGGGGAGGTCATGGCTGTAAGGCGGGGGTGGGGTCATGGCTGTAAGGGGAGGGGGGGTCATGGCTGTAAGGGGGTGGGGGTCATGGCTGTAAGGGGAGGGGAGGTCATGGCTGTAAGGGGAGGGGAGGTCATGGCTGTAAGGGGGTGGGGTCATGGCTGTAAGGGGAGGGGAGGTCATGGCTGTAAGGCGGGGGTGGGGGGTCATGGCTGTAAGGGGAGGGGAGGTCATGGCTGTAAGGGGAGGGGAGGTCATGGCTGTAAGGGGGTGGGAGGTCATGGCTGTAAGGGGTGGGGTCATGGCTGTAAGGGGGTGGGGTCATGGCTGTAAGGGGAGGGGAGGTCATGGCTGTAAGGGGAGGGGAGGTCATGGCTGTAAGGCAACGGGGGCCATGGCTGTAACATGACTGGGGTGGGGCCATGGCTGTAAGGGGGTGGGGCCATGGCTGTAAGGGGAGGGGAGGTCATGGCTGTAAGGGGAGGTGAGGTCATGGCTGTAAGGGGAGGGGAGGTCATGACTGTAAGGCAACGGGGGCCATGGCTGTAAAGGTGGGGGGATCATGGCTGTAAGGGGGGTGGGGGTCATGGCTGTAAGGGGGTGGTGTCATGACTGTAAGGGGAGGGGCCATGGCTGTAAGGGGGCGGTGTCATGACTGTAAGGGGGTCATGGCTGTAAGGGGTGGGGTCATGGCTGTAAGGGGGTCATGGGGTCATGGCTGTAAGGGGGGGGTCATGGCTGTAAGGGGGGGGGGTCATGGCTGTAAGGGGGGGGAGGTCATGGCTGTAAGGGGAGGTCATGGGGAGGTCATGACTGTAAGGGGTCATGGCTGGGGTCATGGCTGTAAGGGGAGGGTCATGGCTGTAAGGGGAGGGGAGGTCATGGCTGTAAGGGGGAGGTCATGGCTGTAAGGGGGTCATGACAGAATGGGAAGTGGGGGTCATGACTGTAAGGGGAGGGGTCATGACAGAATGGGAAGTGGGGAGGTCATGACTGTAAGGGGAGGGGAGGTCATGACTGTAAGGGGGTGGGGTCATGGCTGTAAGGAGGGGAGGTCATGACTGTAAGGGGGTGGGGTCATGGCTGTAAGGGGAGGGGAGGTCATGACTGTAAGGGGTGGGGTTATGGCTGTAAGGGGAGGGGAGGTCATGACTGTAAGGGGGTGGGGTCATGGCTGTAAGGGGAGGGGAGGTCATGGCTGTAAGGGGTGGGGTCATGGCTGTAAGGGGAGGGGAGGTCATGGCTGTAAGGGGAGGTCATGGCTTTAAGGGGAGGGAGGTCATGGCTGTAAGGCGGGGGTGGGGTCATGGCTGTAAGGGGAGGGGGAGGTCATGGCTGTAAGGGGAGGGGAGGTCATGGCTGTAAGGAGAGGGAGGTCATGGCTGTAAGGGGGTGGGGTCATGGCTGTAAGGGGAGGGGAGGTCATGGCTGTAAGGGGAGGTCATGGCTTTAAGGGGAGGGGGGGTCATGGCTGTAAGGCGGGGGCTGGGGTCATGGCTGTAAGGGGAGGGGAGGTCATGGCTGTAAGGGGAGGGGAGGTCATGGCTGTAAGGGGTGGGGTCATGGCTGTAAGGGGAGGGGAGGTCATGGCTGTATGGGGAGGGGAGGTCATGGCTGTAAGGGGAGGGGAGGTCATGGCTGTAAGGCAAGGGGGGGGTCATGGCTGTAAAGGTGGGGGGATCATGGCTGTAAGGGGGTGGGGTCCTGGCTGTAAGGGGTGGGGTCCTGGCTGTAAGGGGGTGGGGTCATGGCTGTAAGGGGTGGGGTCATGGCTGTAAGGGGGTCATGGCTGTAAGGGGTGGGGTCATGGCTGTAAGGGGGTGGGGTCATGGCTGTAAGAGGGTGGGGTCATGGCTGTAAGGGGGTGGGGTCATGGCTGTAAGGGGGTGGGGTCATGGCTGTAAGGGGAGGGGGCTCATGGCTGTAAGGGGAGGGGCTCATGGCTATAAGGGGTGGGGCTCATGGCTGCAAGGGGGGGCTCATGGCTGTAAGGGGGGTCATGGCTGTAACGGGGTGGGGGATCATGGCTGTATGGGAGGAGGGGGGATCATGGCTGTAAGGGAGGGGGTCATGGCTGTAAGGGAGGAGGGGGGGATCATGGCTGTAAGGGAGGAGGGGGATCATGGCTGTAAGGGAGGGGGGGGTCATGGCTGTAAGGGAGGGGGGTCATGGCTGTAAGGGAGGGGGGTCATGGCTGTAAGGGAGGGGGGGTCATGGCTGTAAGGGAGGAGGGGGATCATGGCTGTAAGGGAGGGGGATCATGGCTGTAAGGGAGGGGGATCATGGCTGTAAGGGAGGGGAGGTCATGGCTGTAAGGGAGGAGGGGGATCATGGCTGTAAGGGAGGAGGGGGATCATGGCTGTAAGGGAGGGGGGTCATGGCTGTAAGGGAGGGGGGTCATGGCTGTAAGGGAGGGGGGTCATGGCTGTAAGGGAGGGGGGATCATGGCTGTAAGGGTGGAGGGGAGGTCATGGCTGTAAGGGAGGTGGGATCATGGCTGTAAGGGAGGGGGTCATGGCTGTAAGGGAGGGGGCTGTGGAGGGAAGGAGGGGGGCTGTGGAGGGAAGGAGGGGGCTGTGGAGGGAAGGAGGGGGCTGTGGAGGGAAGGAGGGGGCAGTACTGTATGTACGTCCCAAATGGCACCCTATTCCCGATGTAGTGCACTACTTTAGACCAGAGCCCTATTCCCGATGTAGTGCACTACTTTAGACCAGAGCCCTATTCCCGATGTAGTGCACTACTTTAGACCAGAGCCCTATTCCCGATGTAGTGCACTACTTTAGACCAGAGCCCTATTCCCTATATAGTGCACTACTTTAGACCAGAGCTCTATTCCCGATGTAGTGCACTACTTTAGACCAGAGCCCTATTCCCGATGTAGTGCACTACTTTAGACCAGAGCCCTATTCCCGATGTAGTGCACTACTATAGACCAGAGCCCCTATAAAAGGCAATAATAGTGTGATTTGGAACAAGGCCATTGGCACGGTCCAGTCTATCTCTGATGAACCCCAATCACTTCCAGTACACCGCCTCTCAATGTGGCCTGCCTGGGCTGGACTGTCGTCTGGCTGGGCCCTGGGTTCAAATACTATTCCATATCTTCTCAAATAGTGCGAGCGTTTGCTTTAGCCTGCCTGCAGTGCCAGGTGGGCGGGATCTCATCTATGGGTTCCGTTACGCCAGACAAGCTCAATCAAAGCACAGACAAAGTAGTTTGAAATTATTTCAAATTGTATTTGAACCCAGGTCTGTCTGGGAATGGGACAGGGAGCTACTGCCACAGTGCCAGGCCAACTCTCTGACCCCCCACTCAACCACCCAGCCCCAGCCCCCATCCATCAGGTCCATCTAAACCTGCAACGACAGACAGGACAGACAGACTCAAAGATCATCAATCCAGGACACATAGTATGTCTTCCACCGTCATTGACCAGACTATCCTTCTGTTACAGGGCTGAAATGGAGCAGGAATCAGGACAGAGTGACTGATGCATATTATGGGATATGACAATATGGACGTAGTCTGAATCCTTTCACAGTAATTATCTCCAAACTATGTAGTAGCATAAAAAGTATGTAGTAGTATAAAAAGTATGTAGTAGTATAAAAAGTATGTAGTAGTATAAAAAATATGTAGTAGTATAAAAAGTATGTAGTAGTATAAAAAAAAATAAGTGTGTGTGTGTGGGGGGGGGGATCTTTGGAGGGAGTTGAAAGTCTGTGTTGCCCTTCAACAGCCCCAAAACAACACTGCTCTAGAGGAGATCTGCATAGAGGAATGGGCCAAAATACCAGCAACAGTGTGTGAAAAACTTGTGAAGACTTACAGAAAACGTTTGACCTCTGTCATTGCCAACAAAGGGTATATAACAAAGTATTGAGATAAACTTTTGTTATTGACCAAATACTTATTTTTCACCATAATTTGCAAATAAATAAAATAAAAATCCTACAATTTGATTTTCTGGATTTTTTTTCTCATTTTGTCTGTCATAGTTGAAGTGTACCTATGATAAAAATTACAGGCCTTACTCAATTGGTGGCTGACTAAATACTTTTTTGCCCCACTGTATAGTACCAGTCAAAAGTCTGGAAACACCTACTCATTCAAGGGTTTGTCTTTATTATTACTATTTTCTACATTGTAGAATAATAGTGACGACATTAAAACAATGAAATAACACATATGGAATCATGTAGTAACCAAAATAGTGTTAAACAAATCAATTTAATATTTGAGATTCTTCAAATAGCCACCATTTGCCTTGAAGACAGCTTTGCACATTCTTGGCATTCTCTCAACTATCTTCATGAGGTAGTCACCTGGAATGACATGGTGGTTGGAACCATAAATCGCAAATTTGGACTCATCAGACCAAAGGACAGATTTCCACCGGTCTAATGTCCATTGCTCGCGTTTCTTGGCCCAAGCAAGTCTCTTCTTCTTATTGGTGTCCTTTAGTAGTGGTTTCTTTGCAGCAATTGGTTACTGCCTGATTCAATATGTGTAATTTCATAGGTTGTGACGTCTTCACTATTATTCTACAACGTAGAAAATAGTAAAAATAAAGAAAAACCCTTCAATGAGTAGGTGTGTCCAAGCGTTTGACTGGTCCTGTATATATACACTACCGTTCAAAAGTTTGGGGTCACTTAGAAATGTCCCTGTTTTTTAAAGAAAAGCTCATTTTGTCAATTAAAATAACATTAAATTGATCAGAAATAGTGTAAACATTTTTTAAGTTGTAAATGACTATTGTAGCTGGAAATAGCAGATTTTCTATGGAATGTCTACATAGGTGTACAGAGGCACATTATCAGCAACCATCACTCCTGTGTTCCAATGGCATGTTGTGTTAGCTAATCCAAGTTTAGCATTTTAAAAAGCTAATTGATCATTAGAAAACCCTTTTGCAATTATGTTAGCACTGCTGAAAACTATTGTTCTGATTAAAGAAGCAATAAAACTGGCTTTCTTTAGACTAGTTGAATATCTGGAGCATCAGCATTTGTGGGTTCGGTTACAGGCTCAAAATGGCCAGAAACAAAGACTTTCTTCTGAAACTCGTCAGTCTATTCTTCTTCTGAGAATAGGCTATTCCATGCAAGAAATTTGCAAGAAACTGAAGATCTCGTACAACGCTGTGTACTACTCCCTTCACAGAACAGCGCAAACTGGCTCTAACCAGGATAGAAAGAGGAGTGGGAGGCCCTGGTGCACAACTGAGGAAGAGGACAAGTACATTAGAGTTTCTAGTTTGAGAAACAGATTGGACAAGTCCTCAAATGGCAGCTTCATTAGTACCCACAAAACACCAGTCACAAAGTCAACAGTGAAGAGGCGACTCCGGAATGCTGGCCTTCTAGTTCCTCTGTCCAGTGTCTGTGTTCTTTTGCCCATCTTAATCTTTTCTTTTTATTGGCCAGTCTGAGATATGGCTTTTTCTTTGCAACTCTGCCTAGGCCAGCATCCCGGAGTCACCTCTTCACTGTTGAGACTGGTGTTTTGCAAAAACAAGGACATTTCTAAGTGACCCCAAACTTTTGAACGGTAGTGTACATATATATAAATAAAATATATATATTTTTTTAAACATTTTTTCTCAGGATGTAAAAAAAAAAAAGTTTTCAGTCTAAACTTAAATAACTAAAACCACATATAAAGTACGTAGAAAAGATAATGGACCTATACATTTTTAAATAACAATCACCAAAATATATTAAACCTAGAAAGTCCGGGAGAATACTTCATTTTATTATTTTTATGCATTTAGGAGTATGTTTGTCATGGCATGGGGCCCCCATTGACTCTGTTATAATGTTTGAGTCACTCAGATAGCATAAGCCGTTGCGAAAATTTGTAGATTTGAATGAAATGAACTTTAAAACTGCACATTTTGTCATTGCGGTCAACAGGAGGGTCTCTAAAATGTCCAGTCGGCGACTGCACCAGTGGCCATGACCCCACCACGCCCATCTCCTAAGCCACATTTTAACCCAGAAAAAAACTCTGGTGTGTCTGTGGGAAAATCAAACATGCCACAGACACCAGAAGTATAACATTAACACAGTGTGACTAACTGAAACCATGCTCACGCTACTTAGCTTCCCACACACAACCTTTACACAGCTGGTGCACAGACCGCACTCAGCTGGTGCAGAGGCTGCACACAGATGGTGATGAGACCACACACATGATATTACACTGGCAACTGGCTTTGTTCTCTGCACCATCCTTCTGTACTGTTCAACAACTCCACCACATCCTACTGTATCATAAACTACTGTACTGTTCAACAACTCCACCACATCCTACTGTATCATAAAACTACTAACAACTCCACCACATCCTACTGTATCATAAACTACTGTACTGTTCAACAACTCCACCACATCCTACTGTATCATAAACTACTGTACTGTTCAACAACTCCACCACATCCTACTGTATCATAAAACTACTAACAACCCCACCACATCCTACTGTATCATAAACTACTAACAACCCCACCACATCCTACTGTATCATAAACTACTGTACTGTTCAACAACTCCACCACATCCTACTGTATCATAAACTACTGTACTGTTCAACAACTCCACCACATCCTACTGTATCATAAACTACTGTACTGTTCAACAACTCCACCACATTCTACTGTATCATAAAACTACTGTACTGTTCAACAACTCCACCACATCCTACTGTATCATAAAACTACTAACAACCCCACCACATCCTACTGTATCATAAACTACTGTACTGTTCAACAACTCCACCACATCCTACTGTATCATAAACTACTGTACTGTTCAACAACTCCACCACATCCTACTGTATCATACAACTACTAACAACCCCACCACATCCTACTGTATCATAAACTACTGTACTGTTCAACAACTCCACCACATCCTACTGTATCATAAAACTACTAACAACTCCACCACATCCTACTGTATCATAAAACTACTGTACTGTTCAACAACTCCACCACATCCTACTGTATCATAAAACTACTAACAACCCCACCACATCCTACTGTATCATAAAACTACTAACAACTCCACCACATCCTACTGTATCATAAAACTACTAACAACCCCACCACATCCTACTGTATCATAAAACTACTAACAACTCCACCACATCCTACTGTATCATAAAACTACTAACAACTCCACCACATCCTACTGTATCATAAACTACTGTACTGTTCAACAACTCCACCACATCCTACTGTATCATAAAACTACTGTACTGTTCAACAACTCCACCACATCCTACTGTATCATAAAACTACTGTACTGTTCAACAACTCCACCACATCCTACTGTATCATAAAACTACTAACAACCCCACCACATCCTACTGTATCATAAAACTACTGTACTGTTCAACAACTCCACCACATCCTACTGTATCATAAAACTACTAACAACTCCACTACATCCTACTGTATCATAAACTACTGTACTATTCAACAACTCCACCACATCCTACTGTATCATAAAACTACTGTACTGTTCAACAACTCCACCACATCCTACTGTATCATAAAACTACTGTACTATCTAACAACTCCACCACATCCTACTGTATCATAAAACTACTGTACTATCTAACAACTCCACCACATCCTACTGTATCATAAAACTACTGTACTATCTAACAACTCCACCACATCCTACTGTATCATAAAACTACTGTACTGTTCAACAACTCCACCACATCCTACTGTATCATAAAACTACTGTACTGTTCAACAACTCCACCACATCCTACTGTATCATAAAACTACTGTACTATCTAACAACTCCACCACATCCTACTGTATCATAAAACTACTGTACTGTTCAACAACTCCACCACATCCTACTGTATCATAAAACTACTGTACTGTTCAACAACTCCACCACATCCTACTGTATCATAAAACTACTGTACTATCTAACAACTCCACCACATCCTACTGTATCATAAACTACTGTACTATCTAACAACTCCACCACATCCTACTGTATCATAAACTACTGTACTATCTAACAACTCCACCACATCCTACTGTATCATAAAACTACTGTACTGTTCAACAACTCCACCACATCCTACTGTATCATAAAACTACTGTACTGTTCAACAACTCCACCACATCCTACTGTATCATAAAACTACTGTACTATCTAACAACTCCACCACATCCTACTGTATCATAAACTACTGTACTATCTAACAACTCCACCACATCCTACTGTATCATAAACTACTGTACTATCTAACAACTCCACCACATCCTACTGTATCATAAACTACTGTACTATCTAACAACTCCACCACATCCTACTGTATCATAAAACTACTGTACTATCTAACAACTCCACTACACCCTACTGTATCATAAAACTACTGTACTGTTCAACAACTCCACTACATCCTACTGTATCATAAAACTACTGTACTATCCAACAACTCCACCACATCCTACTGTATCATAAAACTACTGTACTATCTAACAACTCCACCACATCCTACTGTATCATAAACTACTGTACTATCTAACAACTCCACCACATCCTACTGTATCATAAACTACTGTACTATCTAACAACTCCACCACATCCTACTGTATCATAAAAACTACTGTACTATCTAACAACTCCACTACACCCTACTGTATCATAAAACTACTGTACTGTTCAACAACTCCACTACATCCTACTGTATCATAAAACTACTGTACTATCCAACAACTCCACCACATCCTACTGTATCATAAAACTACTAACAACTCCACCACATCCTACTGTATCATAAAACTACTGTACTGTTCAACAACTCCACCACATCCTACTGTATCATAAAACTACTGTACTATCTAACAACTCCACCACATCCTACTGTATCATAAAACTACTGTACTATCTAACAACTCCACCACATCCTACTGTATCATAAAACTACTGTACTATCTAACAACTCCACCACATCCTACTGTATCATAAAACTACTAACAACTCCACCACATCCTACTGTATCATAAAACTACTGTACTGTTCAACAACTCCACCACATCCTACTGTATCATAAAACTTCTGTACTGTTCAACAACTCCACCACATCCTACTGTATCATAAAACTACTGTACTATCTAACAACTCCACCACATCCTACTGTATCATAAAACTACTGTACTATCTAACAACTCCACCACATCCTACTGTATCATAAAACTACTAACAACCCCACCACACCCTACTGTATCATAAAACTACTAACAACTCCACCACATCCTACTGTATCATAAAACTACTGTACTATCTAACAACTCCACCACATCCTACTGTATCATAAAACTACTAACAACTCAAACTCAATGTGTTCAACTCAAATCGTTGGCCTTTGTCAACTTTTAATGGCTATAATATAATATATAATATATATAACTATAAACTATCAAATCTAGAATTTGCTTGACATAAACCATTCAAAGGCACTTAACTATTTTGTCTTGCCCATTTACCCTCGGAATGGCATACATACACAGTACAGTACTCAATTGTCTCAAGGCTTAAGGCTAAATCCTTATTCAACCCAGTCTCCTCCCTTCATCTGCACTGATTGAAGTGGATTTAACAAGTGACATCAATAAGGGATCATAGCTTTCACCTCAGTTCACCTGGTCAGTCTATGTCATGGAAATAGCAGGTGTTCTTAATGTTTTGTAGTCCCAGCTGATGCCAGTGTATGTTTATTAAAATGTCTTGGACCAATTGAATAAACAGGTATAATACATGATGCCCAGTCCCAGCTAGCTAAACGTGGCTACCACAGCACAGCCATGTATAATACATGATACCCAGTCCCAGCTAGCTAAACGTGGCTACCACAGCCATGTATAATACATGATGCCCAGTCCCAGCTAGCTAAACGTGGCTACCACAGCCATGTATAATACATGATGCCCAGTCCCAGCTAGCAAACGTGTACCACAGCCATGTATAATACATGATGCCCAGTCCCAGCTAGCTAAACGTGGCTACCACAGCCATGTATAATACATGATGCCCAGTCCCAGCTAGCGTGACTACCACAGCCATGTAACACAGTCCCAGCCATGTATAATACATGATGCCCAGTCCCAGCTAGCTAAACGTGGCTACCACAGCCATCCCAGTATAAACGTGGCTACCATGATAATACATGATGCCCAGTCCCAGCTAGCTAAACGTGACTACCACAGCCATGTATAATACATGATGCCCAGTCCCAGCTAGCTAAACGTGGCTACCAGCAGCTAAACAGCCATGTATAATACATGATGCCCAGTCCCAGCTAGCTAAACGTGGCTACCACAGCCATGTATAATACATGATGCCCAGTCCCAGCTAGCTAAACGTGGCTACCACAGCCATGTATAATACATGATGCCCAGTCCCAGCTAGCTAAACGTGGCTACCACAGCCATGTATAATACATGATGTCCAGCCCAGTCCCACCACAGCTAGCCATGCCATGTAACATGATGCCCAGTCCCAGCTAGCCGTGGCTACCACAGCCATGTATAATACATGATGCCCAGTCCCAGCTAGCTAAACGTGACTACCACAGCACAGCCATGTATAATACATGATGCCCAGTCCCAGCTAGCTAAACGTGGCTACCACAGCACAGCCATGTATAATACATGATGCCCAGTCCCAG
>NW_025745293.1:0-33662 GCF_021184085.1 Oncorhynchus gorbuscha | reverse complement strand
ATGAAAGACATCACTATAACAGTACTACAAAAGACAGCACTATAACAGTACTACAAAAGACAGTACTATAACAGTACAACAAAAGACAGTACTATAACAGTACTACAAAAGACAGTACTATAACAGTACTACAAAAGACAGTACTATAACAGTACTACGAAAGACATCACTATAACAGTACAACAAAAGACAGTACTATAACATCACTACAAAAGACAGCACTATAACAGTACTACAAAAGACAGCACTATAACAGCACTACAAAATACATCACTATAACAGTACTACAAAAGACATAACTATAACAGTACCACAAAAGACATAACTATAACAGTACTACAAAAGACAGCACTATAACAGTACTACAAAAAACAGCACTGTAACAGTACTACGAAAGACAGCACTATAACAGTACAATGAAAGACAGCACTATAACAGTACTACAAAAGACATCACTATAACAGCACTACAAAATACATCACTATAACAGTACCACAAAATACATCACTATAACAGTACTACAAAAGACAGCACTATAACAGTACTACAAAAAACAGCACTATAACAGTACTACGAAAGACAGCACTATAACAGTACTATGAAAGACAGCACTATAACAGTACTATGAAAGACAGCACTATAACAGTACTATGAAAGACATCACTATAACAGTACTACGAAAGACAGCATTATAACAGTACTATGAAAGACAGCACTATAACAGTACTACGAAAGACAGCACTATAACAGTACTATGAAAGACAGCACTATAACAGTACTATGAAAGACATCACTATAACAGTACTATGAAAGACAGCACTATAACAGTACTACAAAAGACATCACTATAACAGTACTATGAAAGACAGCACTATAACAGTACTACGAAAGACATCACTATAACAGTACTATGAAAGACAGCACTATAACAGTACTAAGAAAGACATCACTATAACAGTACTACGAAAGACAGCACTATAACAGTACTACAAAATACATCACTATAACAGTACTACGAAAGACATCACTATAACAGTACTTATGAAAAGACATCACTATAACAGTACTACAAAAAGATATCACTATAACAGTACTATGAAAGACAGCACTATAACAGTACTATGAAAAGACATCACTATAACAGTAATTACTAAAGACAGCACTATAACAGTACTATGAAAGACAGCACTATAACAGTACTACAAAAGACAGCACTATAACAGTACTATGAAAGACATCACTATAACAGTACTATGAAAGACATCACTATAACAGTACTACAAAAGACATCACTATAACAGTACTATGAAAGACATCACTATAACAGTACTATGAAAGACAGCACTATAACAGTACTACAAAAGACATCACTATAACAGTACTATGAAAGACAGCACTATAACAGTACTATGAAAGACATCACTATAACAGTACTATGAAAGACAGCACTATAACAGTACTATGAAAGACATCACTATAACAGTACTATGAAAGACAGCACTATAACAGTACTACAAAAGACATCACTATAACAGTACTACTTAAAGACATCACTATACTACTAAAGACAGCACTCATAACAGTACTACAAAAGACATCACTATAACAGTACTACGAAAGACATCACTATAACAGTACTATGAAAGACATCACTATAACAGTACTACAAAAGACATCACTATAACAGTACTATGAAAGACAGCACTATAACAGTACTATGAAAGACAACACTATAACAGTACTACGAAAGACATCACTATAACAGTACTACAAAAGACATCACTATAACAGTACTACGAAAGACATCACTATACCAGTACTATGAAAGACATCACTATAACAGTACTACAAAAGACATCACTATAACAGTACTATGAAAGATGGCACTATAACAGTACTATGAAAGACATCACTATAACAGTACTACGAAAGACAGCACTATAACAGTACTATGAAAGACAGCACTTTAACAGTACTACAAAAGACAGCACTATAACAGTACTATGAAAGACAGCACTATAACAGTACTATGAAAGACATCACTATAACAGTACTACGAAAGACATCACTATAACAGTACCACAAAAGACAGCACTATAACAGTACTATGAAAGACAGCACTATAACAGTACTATGAAAGACAGCACTATAACAGTACTATGAAATACATCACTATAACAGTACTATGAAAGACATCACTATAACAGTACTACGAAAGACAGCACTATTACAGTACTATGAAAGACAGCACTATAACAGTACTATGAAAGACAGCACTATAACAGTACTATGAAATACATCACTATAACAGTACTATGAAAGACAGCACTATAACAGTACTATGAAAGACAGCACTATAACAGTACTATGAAAGACATCACTATAACAGTACTATGAAAGACAGCACTATAACAGTACTACAAAAGACATCACTATAACAATACTACGAAAGACATCACTATAACAGTACTACGAAAGACAGCACTATAACAATACTACAAAAGACATCACTATAACAGTACTACGAAAGACATCACTATAACTGTACTACGAAAGACATCACTATAACAGTACTACAAAAGACATCACTAGGACCATGCCCCAGGACTAGCCCTAGGACCCAGGACTAGCCCTAGGACCATGCCCCAGGACTACCTGACATGATGACTCCTTGCTGTCCCCAGTCCACCTGGCCATGCTGCTGCTCCAGTTTCAACTGGCCTGGGCCCTAGGACCATGTCCCAGGACTACCTGACATGAGGACTCCTTGCTGTCCCCAGTCCACCTGGCCATGCTCCTGCTCCAGTTTCAACTGACCTGAGCCCTAGGACCGTGCCCCAGGACTACCTGACATGATGGCTCCTTGCTGTCCCCAGTCCACCTGACTGTGCTGCTGCTCCAGTTTCAACTGTTCTGCCTTTATTATTTGACCATGCTGGTCATTTATGAACATTTGAACATCTTGGTCATGTTCTGTTATAATCTCTACCCGGCACAGCCAGAAGAGGACTCACCACATAGCCCGGTTCCTCTCTAGGTTTCTTCCTAGGTTTTGGCCTTTCTAGGGAGTTTTTCCTAGCCACCGTGCTTTTACACCTGCATTGTTTGCTGTTTGGGGTTTTAGGCTGGGTTTCTGTACAGCACTTTGAGATATCAGCTGATGTACGAAGGGCTATATAAATTAATTTGATTTGATTTGATTTGATTTGATCACTATAACAGTATTACGAAAGACATCACTATAACAGTACTACGAAAGACAGCACTATAACAGTACTACGAAAGACATCACTATAACAGTACTATGAAAGACAGCACTATAACAGTACTATGAAAGACAGCACTATAACAGTACTATGAAAGACAGCACTATAACAGTACTATGAAAGACAGCACTATAACAGTACAGTAGTAAGGTATTTCTCTCACAGTACATTGACAAGGTCTAAAAACAGCAGCACCACGCGTGAATGAGGTCAGATAGTGCTCTCCCTTACTGCCTCTGTTACTTCCATAGTGAGCAGGATTCATGAGACAGAGACAGAGAGAGAGGCTGACCTGGGGACAGAGTGGCCGGGCCCCTCGCACAACCATCCATTATCCCCTTGTTATAAATACAAAACTTTGTCCACACACTCATCAACTGGAAGAAGATGTGGAAAATATCAAGCTTCTGTGTACTGTAAACCACAGTCAATAGCTGATAGCATCATGTGAATCATGTTGGCAAGGAAGGAAAGAATGACACACAACAGAGCACAATGAAGGGTTTAAATACAGACAAAAACATGAAACAGCTACTGCTGTTTGTGTTCATCAGATAGATAGACGACAACATTGAATCTGAAAACAAATTAAAGGCGCCCTGATCCCATCCTCAGGTTTCAGCGTGTGACTGAGACCATCTATGTCCTTGAGATAGTCTTTGATGAGGTAGTGTAGACCAGGGCTCTGACCGTTTATGTCTATGTCCTTGAGATAGTCTTTGATGAGGTGGTGTAGACCAGGGCTCTGACTGTTTATGTCTATGTCCTTGAGATAGTCTTTGATGAGGTGGTGTAGACCAGGCTCTGACCGTTTATGTCTATGTCCTTGAGATAGTCTTTGATGAGGTGGTGTAGACCAGGGCCGTGAATGGGGCTACCCATATCTTTAACCTCTGAAGCAAACCTTACAATCGCTGATCTCACATCTCTATCCCGCCACTCAGTTTAAACTGATGCCATCACCAGTTTATTCATGCACAACACTGTGGACCGCTCACACTGGGCAGCTTTATACCACTTGTAAGAACCATTTTGATCAGAGCCATTTAAAATGGTGTTCTTTCACGCCAATAAGCAGCGCGCTCCTCCTCCCAAGCTCCATTAAGCATGAGCATTTATCAGCTCTGAACATCGCTGGCCACAGGTGTGTTCTGACCCACCAACCAGGGCTCCAGGGGGCAGATCGACGGCCCACCAACCAGGGTTTCAGGGGGAGGCCGGGTGGCCGGGCGGCCGGGCGGCCGGGCGGCCCACCAACCAGGGCTCCAGGGGGGACAGGTAATAGGACAGGTCTGTACAATACAATGCTGTGGCCTCAGGGCTCGGGGCTTGAAGGCCTATATTCTAGGTGGAGTAGTTACACTGAGGATGTATACTGTAGGCTGATGATACAAGATACACCAAATAAGTACATTAAAGAATATCAGCACCCACAATCAAACTTGTGGTTTTTTCATAACCTCACATGTAACTCTGTAAACAATTTCTGTGATGTTAACTTACATAATTCAAAACCCATTCTGATCTATGAATCCTTAGACTAATGATACAAATTATATTCAGGTAAACAATTCAATAATCGAATCAAAAACCTTGCATAATGCACTGTTACGTTTCTACATAGGCGGAGGCAGCACTACAGCGGGTTTGAGGCCCCATGACATTTCCTTTCATTCTTCTGGGTGGAACAACCCACTACTTAACAGAGACTGTTTGTGATTTATAACATTCGCAAAGAGTTTTCATTTCCAATAAATCTCTCACTCCATAACTTCATAATATGTTTGTTTATTAAGATGGAGTTGTGTGGCTTTTCAAAGCTGCTGAAAAGTCATAACTTATCTGCTGACGCATATTGTTCTATTTGTGTTCGATACGATGTGTCCTCGCTTTGCGTCTAAGATAACTCAACTCTCGATGGCAGCTGAGCACATTTGTTAAGGATTAACATGAATTTAACAGATTTTCTAAATAGTTTATCATTTTCAAAGCTTTGCCAGTTAGTTTCAGTAGCCTCTTCTCTCAGGCTCTACTGCTGTGGAAGTAAACATGACTTTTTAAATCGTAGTTTATGCTTATATCACTTAGCTTTAACTCTAAATACCAACATAGCTGTCTTTCCCCCACCTGTTTGGGTAATTGAGATGGGCTTCAGAGAGGTCTTGTTTACAGTTGGATCATCATGGCGAGGTGCTGTGTTTAGAACGGAGAGCACGCCTGGTCACCTCCTCTGACGCTTTTGATTCTCCCTCTTTGTTCTGAGATCTGAAATGTGTTACAGTTTGAGTTTTCATTAAAAGCGTATCCTGAAAGTGGATCCCCCTTTGTACATCAACAGTAACTATGTACAATCAAACTGGAAGCAGACGGGCCTCTTCTGGGGGATGTTACATCAGTGGTGTGTGTGTCAGGACCCCAAAGTCCTAACATTTCACCCGAATGTTCTGAAAAGGTAGGAAACAATAACTTTTTTGAGAAGTCAGGACTTTTTCAGGTCCTACATTTGTTTAAATGCTATTTGAGCTTAAAGGTTAACGTTTAGGGTTAGGGTTAAGGTTAGGGTTAGGGTTAAGGTTTAGGGTTAGATTTAGGGTTAAGGTTATGGTTAGGTTCGGGTTAGGGCTAAGGTTTAGGTTAGGGTTAAGGTTTATGGTTAGGTTAGGGCTAAGGTTTAGGGTTGGGCTTATGGTTAGGTTAAGGGTTAGGTTAGTATTAGGTTCGTTTTTTTAGGATTTTTGATGTCAAACAGTTTTTACACTCCAAAAATAAGTGTGTGTGTGTCTCAGTGCCTAGGAGTCTAGACCAGTGTCACTTTGCCCTGTGAAACAATATCCTACTCTAACATGGCCCAGTGTCTACATTTATTCAGTGTGCAAGACACTGATATTGCTATGTTGTATGTAGGAAAGGTTGGCTTTAGTTAGGTTGCAGCCACACCTGTAGAAAGCAAATGGCATTAAAGGGTTGATTCGAAACAACTGTCCTAAACACTTTTTTGGCTGCAGATCCAGATTTCCCAAAATGCCCTACCTTTGAAAACAAAACCACTTGAGGTGGTGAATAACAGAATGACTCCAATTGACTTGACTGCTGTTGTGGAGGTCTTGGTTTCCCTCTTCACATCACAGGAGCACAACCCACCCATGGGAAAGCAGAGCAAATAAATGTCTATGAGAATGTCTATGTATCAAACACACAGAAGAGCTTCCAGATGTGACATGTCATCATCAAGGACATCCAATGAATGGGGATGAGTGACAGGCTCTCAAAAGTGGACTGAAACATCACTCAGGCAGAGAGAAAATAATGCCTCTTCAATGGCAACCTGTGTGTGTATCTATTGACACAGGGCATGTTCAGTGTTTAAGTGCACCGATTGAGTCTGGTATGTGCCCTGTTTCGTAGGTGATAATGTTTATTTTATGGATAACACCAGTGTGCATGCATGTGTGTGTGTGTGAGGTCCAACTGGAGACCCATCACTCTGTAGCCATGGCACAGAGACTCTTGCATCTCTTGAAATCACCTTCATGTGGGAGTGACTTTTTGCACCCCTGGCGACAAGGAAATCACACTCTTTATTTAGGGAGATTCCAACCTGAGTGAAGCGTGCATAAACGGAACATAATTCCATTTTGATGCACTTTTCTCTCGTGTATTCTGACCTTGACCTTATGCATGAGAATAACATGCTATTCACCCGCTATTCCTTTGGGGTGGATATCAAATAAATTCATGTGTGTGGAGGTGTGTTTACAAATACGCCATATTCTGACCTTTGACTTAATTCATTCAGAATTCCACCTCCTCTCAAAAGTGTAACAACATACACTACATGACCAAAAGTACGTGACTTGTCGAACATCTCATTCCAAAGATGTCGGGCGATTAGGGCCTGGCTCGCAGTCGGCGTTCCAATATCCCAAAGGTGTCCAATGGGGTTGCGATCAGGGCTCTGTAGGCCAGTCAAGTTCTTACACACAGATCTCGACAAACCATTCTGTATGGACCTCAACTTGCCAAAGTTGGAAGCACAGAACTATCTAGAATGTCATTGTATGCTGTAGCGTTAACATTTCCTTTCTCACTAGAACTAAGGGGCCTGAACCATGAAAAACAGCCCCAGACCATTATTCTTCTCCACCTAACTTTACAGTTGTCACTATGCATTTGGGAAGGTAGTGTTCTCCTGACCTCCACCACATTAGTCTGTCGGACTGCCAGATGGTGAAGCGTGATTCATCACTTCAGAGAACGCGTTTCCACTGCTCCAGTGTGCTCCCAGTCTAATGGCGGCGAGCTTCTTACACCTCTCCAGCCGATGATTGGCATTATGTATGGTGATCTTAGGCTTGTGTGTAGCTGCTCCGTCATGGAAACCCATTTCATGAAGCTCCAGATGAACGGTTCTTGTGCTGGCGTCCTCGGTAGTGAGGCAACCGAGACAGACGGTCTGTAGTAGAGTGATAATGTTTGTTTTTATGGATAACACCAGTGTGTGTGTGTGTGTGTGTGTGTGTGTGTGTGTGTGTGTGTGTGTGTGTGTGTGTGTGTGTGTGTGTGTGTGTGTGTGTGTTTTGTCTTATATTGTCTTGTGTGTGTGTGTGTGTGTGTGTGTGTGTCATTTTGCTTTTCCTTTACTTTTCCCTTCTGTTCGTTTTTCCCCTGCTGGTCTTTTTTAGGTTCGTTCCCTTTCTCCTCCTCCCTCTCTCTCTCTCTTCTCTCTATCGTTCCGTTCCTGCTCCCAGCTGTTCCTATTCCCCCTAATCAATCATTTAGTCTTCCACACCTGTTCCCTATCTTTTCCCTGATTAGAGTCCCTATTTCTCCCCTTGTTTTCCGTTTCTGCCCTGTCGGATCCTTGTATATTGTTCACCGTGCTGTGTCTTTGTATCGCCCCTGTCGTGTCGTGTTTCCCTCAGATGCTGCGTGAGTGAGCAGGTGTCTGAGTCTGCTACGGTCAAGTGCCTTCCCGAGGCAACCTGGATGTGTCGAGTCTCCAGTCAGTTCCGTGATTACGTGAGGTGAAATTGTTTATGCTTTATTTACCGCTCCGATTTGTCTATGAGTATTGCTATTTCCTTAAACTGGATTAAAGACTCTGTTTTCGCCAAGTCGCTTTTGGGTCCTCATTCACCTGCATAACAGTGTGTGTGTGTGTGTGTGTGTGTGTGTGTGTGTGTGTGTGTGTGTGTGTGTGTGTGTGTGTGTGTGTGTGTGTGTGTGTGTGTGTGTGTGTGTGTGTGTGTGTGTGTGTGCGTGTGTGTGTGCGTGTGCGTGTGTGCATGCGCGTGTGAGTGTGTGCGTGTGTGTGTGTGTGTGTGAGTACAGCCCCTTATCCTGGAGACAGAAGGCCCAACAGTTCAGCCCGGATTTATCACCATCCCTTAAGTAGCTACTATGAAAAACTATTCCTACGCAGGCCTTTCCTACGCAGGCCTTTCCTACGCAGGCCTTTCCTACGCAGGCCTTTCCTACGCAGGCCTTTCCTACGCAGGCCTTTCCTAAGTAGGCCTTTCCTACGCAGGCCTTTCCTACGCAGGCCTTTCCTACGCAGGCCTTTCCTACGCAGGCCTTTCCTACGCAGGCCTTTCCTACGCAGGCCTTTCCTACGCAGGCCTTTCCTACGCAGGCCTTTCCTACGCAGGCCTTTCCTATGCAGGCCTTTCCTACGCACTTCTCAGTAGTTGGCATCCAGACTTACCTTATGCAGGTGTGTAATGGGCTTTTCAGGTGTGGTTCCATTGTGTTTGCTGAATAAATGTAATTCAACCTCTGAAAACCGTCCCACTTGCTGGCCAACATATTTTCTCATGGAGTTTTCATTCAATAAGGTTTTTAGTACATCTATCTACAGCCATCTCTTTAAATACAGTATACCTTAAATTTGAATTTTCTCAACAGACTCACCAGAATATACACTGAGTGTACAAAACCTTAGGAACATCTGCTCTGTCCATGACAGACTGACCAGGTGAATCATATCAAAATCAAATCAATTTGAATCCATGTGAAAGCTATGATCCCTTATTAATGTCACCTGTTAAATCCACTTCAATCTGTGTAGATGAAGGGGAGGAGACAGGTTGAGACAATTGAACCATTGGATTGTGTATGTGTGCCCTCAGAGGGTGAATGGGAAAGACAAAATATTTAAGTGCCTTTGAACAGGTTGTGGTAGTAGGTGCCAGGCGCACCGGTTTGAGGATGTGAAGACCTGCAACGCTGCTGGGTTTCCCATGTGTATCAAGAATGGTCCACCATCCAATTGACTTCCAGCGAAATTGGAGCCAAGATCCCTGTGGAAAGTTTTTGACACCTTGTAGTCAATGCCCGACAAATTGAGGCTGTTCTGAGGGCAAATGGGGGTGCAACTCAATATTAGGAAGGTGTTCCTAATGTTTGTACACTCAGTGTATATCGAGAGAATGGGTTCAGCGTAGGGAACAATGAAAGAAAGCCATCTAAATACACGCATATTCATCTCCTTTTCAGCACAAATTGTAGGCTACTGCACTAAAGTGACAGTTATTATGTATGTTGATATTATTGACGGTGGCTACCGGCAGTGGCTAATATTTAATATGATAGAAATTAGTTTTTTTAAATACTGAAAAGTCCAGGCATATAATTAAAACATTCTAGAGTGCATAAATCAACCTGGTAAGTAAGGCACTAATGTCAGTGCTCTCAGGTTTCGATAGAATACAGCCTCGGCTTGGGTCTCCAAATTTCAGGCTCGCAAATTCTGAAGCCATAGGCTTAGAATTACAATTCTGAATAACGACACAGCTATTTCTACTTCACTTTGTGAAAAACAGGCCCGAAATACCTGTCATGTTGACATTGTCTCCAGCGATCATAAGACAGATCTGAAACAATTGCAATTTATATTTACAATTCCCTTAACCAGACAGCTTGCTCATTTAAATAGATCATATCAATACCTCTTATCAATTGGTAAATAACAGTGCATGGAGAATGGTGTTATTCCTATCAGGAAAAATACACTATACAGTGCATTCAAACCCCTTCCGTTTTTCCACATTTTGTTCCATTTCAGCCTTATTCTAAAAAGGATAACATTATTTGTTCCCTCATCAATCTACACACAATACCCCATAATGACAAACTGAACACGAACCACGCTGCACCTTGGTCCTCACCTTCTTCCACCAACAGCCGTTACAGAACTACCCACCAACAAAGGACCAACAGCATGGTAAGGAGGAGCAGCGCTATCTGGGGAAATGGATATGGGAGGAGATATTGGAAGGCAATGGACCCTGGTCAGGATTCAGACCTGAGCAAACTCCCCGTGCTTACCGTAAGGAGCCAAGGATGGAACCAGAGCCAGTCAGGGTGGAATTGGAGGTGAGTGAAGGGGGCAAAGCAGAGACAGTGAAGGAGTTAATGGGGAGATTGGAGGAGAGAGTTATGAGGGAGTTGCTGCGTTGGTGCATGAGGCACAACATCCGCCCGATGGAGCGCGTCCGGGATTTGATGTCACTTGAGTCAGCACTCCATACTCGTCCTGAGGTGTGTGCTAGCCGTCAGATGAAGACTGTGCCAGCCCCACGCACCAGGCCTCCTGTGCGCCTCCCTAGCCCTGCACGTCCTGTGCCAGCTCGGCGCTACAGCTCTACAAGACGTGCTTACCATGGCATCGTACTGGTCAGGCACCGTGTTATGCGGTGAAGAGCACAGTGTCTCCAGTACGCGTTCTTAGCCCGGTGCGCTACATCTCAGCTCCCCGCATCTGCCGGGCTAGGGTGAGGATCCAGCCAGGATGGACAGTGCCAGCCCTGCTCTCCAGACCTCCAGTGAGTCTCCTTGGGCCAGGATATCCTGCGTCGGCGCTGTCTCCCATGTGTCTGCACAGCCCAGTGCGTCCTGTGCCTGCGCCCCACACGTGCCGGGCTAAAATCACCGTCCAGCTAGGACGGGTTGTGCAGGCCCTTAGTTCGAGACCTCCAGTGCGCCTCCACAGCCCATTCTATACTGTGCCTCCTCCAAAGACCAGGCTGTCTCTCCGTCTCCTCCCTGCAGAGTCTCCCGCCTGTCAGGCGCTGTCAGAGTCTCCCGCCTGTCAGGCGCTTCCAGAGTCTCCCGCCTGTCCAGCGCTGCCAGAGTCTCCCGCCTGTCAGGCGCTGTCAGAGTCTCCCGCCTGTCAGGCGCTGTCAGAGTCTCCCGCCTGTCAGGCGCTGCCAGAGTCGCCCGCCTGTCCTGGGCCCGCTGCGAGGGTCCCAGGTCCGGGGTCGGCGCTGCCAGAGTCTTCCTCCAGAGTAAGGAGTATGGAATGTGTCATCAGACAAGGGAACTCTAGATTAAGGAGTATGGAATGTGTCATCAGACAAGGGACCTCTAGATTAAGGAGTATGGAATGTGTCATCAGACAGTAGAACTCCAGAGTAAGGAGTATGGAATGTGTCATCAGACAGTAGAACTCCAGAGTAAGGAGTATGGAATGTGTCATCAGACAGTAGAACTCCAGATTTAGGTGTATGGAATGTGTCATCAGACAGTAGAACTCAGAGTAAGGAGTATGGAATGTGTCATCAGACAGTAGAACTCAGAGTAAGGAAGTATGGAATGTGTCATCAGACAGTAGAACTCCAGATTTAGGTGTATGGAATGTGTCATCAGACAGTAGAACTCCAGAGTAAGGAGTATGGAATGTGTCATCAGACAGTAGAACTCCAGAGTAAGGAGTATGGAATGTGTCATCAGACAGTAGAACTCCAGATTTAGGTGTATGGAATGTGTCATCAGACAGTAGAACTCCAGAGTAAGGAGTATGGAATGTGTCATCAGACAGTAGAACTCCAGAGTAAGGAGTATGGAATGTGTCATCAGACAGTAGAACTCCAGATTGTAGGTGTATGGAATGTGTCACGGCAGAACCTCAGGAGTAGGAGTATGGAATGTGTCATCAGACAGTAGAACTCCAGATTTAGGTGTATGGAATGTGTCATCAGACAGTAGAACTCCAGAGTAAGGAGTATGGAATGTGTCATCAGACAGTAGAACTCCAGAGTAAGGAGTATGGAATGTGTCATCAGACAGTAGAACTCCAGATTTAGGTGTATGGAATGTGTCATCAGACAGTAGAACTCCAGAGTAAGGAGTATGGAATGTGTCATCAGACAGTAGAACTCCAGAGTAAGGAGTATGGAATGTGTCATCAGACAGTAGAACTCCAGAGTAAGGAGTATGGAATGTGTCATCAGACAGTAGAACTCCAGATTAAGGTGTATGGAATGTGTCATCAGACAGTAGAACTCAGAGTAAGGAGTATGGAATGTGTCATCAGACAGTAGAACTCAGAGTAAGGAGTATGGAATGTGTCATCAGACAGTAGAACTCCAGAGTTAGGTGTATGGAATGTGTCATCAGACAGTAGAACTCCAGAGTAAGGAGTATGGAATGTGTCATCAGACAGTAGAACTCCAGATTTAGGTGTATGGAATGTGTCATCAGACAGTAGAACTCCAGAGTAAGGAGTATGGAATGTGTCATCAGACAGTAGAACTCCAGAGTAAGGAGTATGGAATGTGTCATCAGACAGTAGAACTCCAGAGTAAGGAGTATGGAATGTGTCATCAGACAGTAGAACTCCAGAGTAAGGAGTATGGAATGTGTCATCAGACAGTAGAACTCAGAGTAAGGTGTATGGAATGTGTCATCAGACAGTAGAACTCCAGAGTAAGGAGTATGGAATGTGTCATCAGACAGTAGAACTCAGATTTAGGTGTATGGAATGTGTCATCAGACAGTAGAACTCAGAGTAAGGAGTATGGAATGTGTCATCAGACATAGAACTCCAGAGTAAGGGTATGAATGTCATCAGACAGTAGAACTCAGGTAAGTATGGAATGTGTCATCAGACAGTAGAACTCAGAGTAAGAGTATGGAATGTGTCATCAGACAGTAGAACTCCAGAGTAAGGAGTATGGAATGTGTCATCAGACAGTAGAACTCAGAGTTGAGGTGTATGGAATGTGTCATCAGACAGTAGAACTCAGAGTAAGGAGTATGGAATGTGTCATCAGACAGTAGAACTCCAGAGTAAGGAGTATGGAATGTGTCATCAGACAGTAGAACTCCAGAGTAAGGAGTATGGAATGTGTCATCAGACAGTAGAACTCCAGATTTAGGTGTATGGAATGTGTCATCAGACAGTAGAACTCCAGAGTAAGGAGTATGGAATGTGTCATCAGACAGTAGAACTCCAGAGTAAGGAGTATGGAATGTGTCATCAGACAGTAGAACTCAGATTTAGGTGTATGGAATGTGTCATCAGACAGTAGAACTCCAGAGTAAGGAGTATGGAATGTGTCATCAGACAGTAGAACTCCAGAGTAAGGAGTATGGAATGTGTCATCAGACAGTAGAACTCCAGAGTAAGAGCAGTATGGAATGTGTCATCAGACAGTAGAACTCCAGATTTAGGTGTATGGAATGTGTCATCAGACAGTAGAACTCCAGAGTAAGGAGTATGGAATGTGTCATCAGACAGTAGAACTCCAGAGTAAGGAGTATGGAATGTGTCATCAGACAGTAGAACTCCAGAGTAAGGAGTATGGAATGTGTCATCAGACAGTAGAACTCCAGAGTAAGGAGTATGGAATGTGTCATCAGACAGTAGAACTCCAGAGTAAGGAGTATGGAATGTGTCATCAGACAGTAGAACTCCAGAGTAAGGAGTATGGAATGTGTCATCAGACAGTAGAACTCCAGAGTTAGGTGTATGGAATGTGTCATCAGACAGTAGAACTCCAGAGTAAGGAGTATGGAATGTGTCATCAGACAGTAGAACTCAGATTTAGGTGTATGGAATGTGTCATCAGACAGTAGAACTCCAGAGTAAGGAGTATGGAATGTGTCATCAGACAGTAGAACTCCAGAGTAAGGAGTATGGAATGTGTCATCAGACAGTAGAACTCCAGAGTAAGGAGTATGGAATGTGTCATCAGACAGTAGAACTCCAGAGTAAGGTAGTATGGAATGTGTCATCAGACAGTAGAACTCCAGAGTAAGGAGTATGGAATGTGTCATCAGACAGTAGAACTCAGAGTAAGGAGTATGGAATGTGTCATCAGACAGTAGAACTCCAAGAGTAAGGAGTATGGAATGTGTCATCAGACAGTAGAACTCCAGAGTAAGGTGTATGGAATGTGTCATCAGACAGTAGAACTCCAGAAGTAAGGAGTATGGAATGTGTCATCAGACAGTAGAACTCCAGACAGCGAGCGCGGAATGTCATCGCATCAGAAATCCAGAATAATTAGCAGGAATACGCATCAGAAAAACTAAGAATAAAAATGTCAATGTCAGAAGAGTTGCTGCTGAATTCTGAGCAAATATGTCTGCACAGACAGCTGTCTCGTGGCACAGTCTACTGGGGCTCACACATACGAGGATTACACACAGCACTTCACCGGTACAGGTCGACCGTTAATACGCCTCGACATACTACGCCGGGCACAGTCACTCGCCGCGGCAAATATGGGCGTCAGCCGATGCCGCCGCCCACTCCTTCGTAGTTATAATTAGGACACCATACTACTCATCCATGACAAATGCCGGCGAAGGGCTGATCAGTACTGCCAGGTGGTTGTACCTGATGGCGTCAGTGACATTAGAGACGGAGAGAAAGGTACCACATTCAGGCAGCTTGTGTGTCGTGGGCTTCTCGCTTCTCATTCACACGCGCATTCGTTACCGTTTAATGAGGTCATTCATTTAATAGCGGAAGGGGTTGCTCGGGCGGTAGTGTTAGTGTTAGGAGGATGGCTAGCTCTCAGTCAGTCTCGCCAGCAGCGGGAAGGTGAACAAACACGTCACAGCAGCACGCAGCCACTCTCCTGAGAAGTTCCAAACCATGCCAGGGATATGAAAACCATGAGCTTGGGTGGTGGCATGATAGGTGACTGAGCCAGAGCATCTCACTGACAACAGAACACCACACTTGATTGTTCTGTTATCCAGTGAGTGCCTGAGCTCCAGTCACCCTGTCATCCTACTCTTTGCCACTTACCCAAATGTGGTTTTCATATCCCTAACATGGTTTAGATTTCTCAGAGGAGTAGGGTTGCGTTTACCCCTGGTGACCGTGAACTGGGCCGCTGGGTGGATTATCTATGAGTTGAGACACCCGCTGGCCGCGGGGGACTGTTTATTTGGAGAGCTAGCCTCACTCCTGCTGCAACACTACCACTCCAGACGAGAGCACTACATGCCTTAACTATTGGAGTTTGAAATGAGGCACTATTAAAATGAATGACTCCATTAAAGCAGTATTAGCTAGAGGACAGATGCCTTTGCCGGTGGGGTGAATGTGGGAAAGTAGGGGGGCACTTGACCCGACACACAAGTGCCTGAATAAACAGCTTGGCAGGTTTTCTCTCCATCTCTTTCTAATGTCCCACTGCGACTGCCATCAAGATTACAACCACCTGGCAGTGCAGTCCAGCTCCCTTCACCAAACATTTTAATCATGGATGAAATTAATTTATATGTTGCAATAATTGTCCCTAATTGTTTCTTTGAAAGGAGGAGGCCGGCAGCATCTGGCTGACATATGGCTGCCTGCCCGCCTGGCTGTTGGGAGAGGATTTGTGCCCAGCATGAAAATGCTGGCCCTAATCCTTTCCCTAATGCCCTTGAGCTGTAATGAAGGTATGTCTTGGTGTTGACCTGCTGGCTGAGGAGGTTGCCTGAGTACCCGGGTAGGTGTAATGTGCTAATCCTCTCCCCCAGTATGTGTGAGCCCCAGTGGATCTGTGTCACCACAGGGCCTGGGGCTGTCTGGTCTGGACCTGTTTTTTTAGCTCAGAATTCAGCAGCACAACTCTTTATTCTGGAGTTCTCCTGTCTGATGACACATTTCATACTAATTATTCTGGATTTTTCCTGTCTGATGACATATTCCATACTAATTATTCTGGATTTTTCCTGTCTGATGACACATTCCATACTCCTTAATCTGAGTTCTACTGTCTGACACATTCCATACTAATTATTCTACTTTTTTCCTGTCTGATGACACATTCCATACTCCTTAATCTGGAGTTCTACTGTCTGATGACACATTCCATACTCTTTACTCTGGAGTTCTACTGTTGATGACACATTCCATACTCCTTACCTGAGTTCTACTGTCTGATGACACATTCCATACTCCTTACTCTGTTCTATTGTTCGATGACACATTCCATACTCCTTACTCTGGAGTTCTACTGTCTGATGACACATTCCATACTCCTTACTCTGGAGTTCTACTGTCTGATGACACATTCCATACTCCTTACTCTGGAGTTCTACTGTCTGATGACACATTCCATACTCCTTACTCTGGAGTTCTACTGTCTGATGACACATTCCATACACCTAAATCTGGAGTTCTACTGTCTGATGACACATTCCATACTCCTTAATCTGGAGTTCTACTGTCTGATGACACATTCCATACACCTAAATCTGAGTTCTACTGTCTGATGACACATTCCATACTCCTACTCTGGAGTTCTACTGTCTGATGACACATTCCATACTCCTTACTCTGAAATGACACATTCCATACTCTGGAGTTCTACTGTCTGATGACACATTCCATACACCTAAATCTGGAGTTCTACTGTCTGATGACACATTCCATACTCCTTACTCTGGAGTTCTACTGTCTGATGACACATTCCATACTCCTTACTCTGGAGTTCTACTGTCTGATGACACATTCCATACTCCTTACTCTGGAGTTCTACTGTCTGATGACACATTCCATACACCTAAATCTGGAGTTCTACTGTCTGATGACACATTCCATACTCCTTACTCTGGAGTTCTACTGTCTGATGACACATTCCATACACCTACTCTGGAGTTCTACTGTCTGATGACACATTCCATACACCTTACTCTGGAGTTCTACTGTCTGATGACACATTCCATACACCTAACTCTGGAGTTCTACTGTCTGATGACACATTCCATACTCCTTACTCTGGAGTTCTGTCTGATGACACATTCCATACTCCATTCCATACACCTCTGGAGTTCTACTGTCTGATGACACATTCCATACACCTTACTCTGGAGTTCTACTGTCTGATGACACATTCCATACTCCTTACTCTGGAGTTCTACTGTCTGATGACACATTCCATACACCTAAATCTGGAGTTCTACTGTCTGATGACACATTCCATACTCCTTACTCTGAGTTCTACTGTCTGATGACACATTCCATACACCTTACTCTGGAGTTCTACTGTCTGATGACACATTCCATACTCCTTACTCTGGAGTTCTACTGTCTGATGACACATTCCATACTCTAAATCTGAGTTCTACTGTCTGATGACACATTCCATACTCCTTACTCTGGAGTTCTACTGTCTGATGACACATTCCATACACCCTAAATCTGAGTTCTACTGTCTGATGACACATTCCATACTCCTTACTCTGGAGTTCTACTGTCTGATGACACATTCCATACTCCTACTCTGGAGTTCTACTGTCTGATGACACATTCCATACACCTTACTCTGGAGTTCTACTGTCTGATGACACATTCCATACTCCTTACTCTGAGTTCTACTGTCTGATGACACATTCCATACACCTAAATCTGAGTTCTACTGTCTGATGACACATTCCATACTCCTTACTCTGGAGTTCTACTGTCTGATGACACATTCCATACTCCTTTACTCTGGAGTTCTACTGTCTGATGACACATTCCATACTCCTTACTCTGAGTTCTACTGTCTGATGACACATTCCATACACCTAAATCTGGAGTTCTACTGTCTGATGACACATTCCATACTCTGGAGTTCTACTGTCTGACACATTCCATGAGTTCTACTGTCTGATGACACATTCCATACTCCTTACTGTCTGAGTTCTACTGTCTGATGACACATTCCATACACCTAACCTGGAGTTCTACTGTCTGATGACACATTCCATACTCCTTACTCTGGAGTTCTACTGTCTGATGACACATTCCATACTCCTTACTCTGGAGTTCTACTGTCTGATGACACATTCCATAATTTTACTCTGGAGTTCTACTGTCTGATGACACATTCCATACACCTAAATCTGAGTTCTACTGTCTGATGACACATTCCATACTCCTCTACTCTGGAGTTCTACTGTCTGATGACACATTCCATACACCTAAATCTGGAGTTCTACTGTCTGATGACACATTCCATACTCCTACTCTGAGTTCTACTGTCTGATGACACATTCCATACACCTAAATCTGAGTTCTACTGTCTGATGACACATTCCATACTCCTTACTCTGAGTTCTACTGTCTGATGACACATTCCATACACCTTACTCTGAGTTCTACTGTCTGATGACACATTCCATACACCTAAATCTGGAGTTCTACTGTCTGATGACACATTCCATACCCTAACCTGGAGTTCTACTGTCTGATGACACATTCCATACTCCTTACTCTGGAGTTCTACTGTCTGATGACACATTCCATACTCCTTACTCTGGAGTTCTACTGTCTGATGACACATTCCATACATAAATCTGGAGTTCTACTGTCTGATGACACATTCTATACCTTACTCTGAGTTCTACTGTCTGATGACACATTCCATACACCTAAATCTGGAGTTCTACTGTCTGATGACACATTCCATACTCCTTACTCTGGAGTTCTACTGTCTGATGACACATTCCATACTCCTTACTCTGGAGTTCTACTGTCTGATGACACATTCCATACACCTAAATCTGGAGTTCTACTGTCTGATGACACATTCCATACTCCTTACTCTGAGTTCTACTGTCTGATGACACATTCCATACCTCCTTACTCTGGAGTTCTACTGTCTGATGACACATTCCATACTCCTTACTCTGAGTTCTACTGTCTGATGACACATCTACACCTAAATCTGGAGTTCTACTGTCTGATGACACATTCCATACTCCTTACTCTGGAGTTCTACTGTCTGATGACACATTCCATACTCCTTACTCTGGAGTTCTACTGTCTGATGACACATTCCATACACCTAAATCTGGAGTTCTACTGTCTGATGACACATTCCATACTCCTTACTCTGAGTTCTACTGTCTGATGACACATTCCATACTCCTTACTCTGGAGTTCTACTGTCTGATGACACATTCCATACACCTAAATCTGGAGTTCTACTGTCTGACACATTCCATACTCCTTACTCTGGTTCTACTGTCTGGATGACACATTCCATACTCCTTACTCTGAGTTCTACTGTCCTGACAGAGGTCCCTTGTCTGGAGAGTTCCCTTGTCTGAGACACATTCCATACTCCCCTTACTCTGGGAAGACTGGCGAGACCTGGGACTCCTCGAGAGGGACAGGCGGGCTGACAGCGCCTGACAGGCGGGAGACTTTGGGCGGGAGACTCTGACAGCGCCTGACAGGCGGGAGACTCTGCAGCGCTGGACAGGCGGGGAATGGCGCCTGAGCTGTGGACAGGCGGGAGACTCTGCAGGGAGGAGACGGAGAGACAGCCTGGTCTTTGGAGGGCACAGTATAGAATGGGCTGTGGAGGCGCACTGGAGGTCTCGAACTAAGGGCTTGCACAACCTGGCCCCTAGCTGGACGGTGATTTTAGCCCGGCACGTGTGGGGCGCAGGCACAGGACGCACTGGGCTGTGCAGACACATGGGAGACAGCGCGACGCAGGATATCCTGGCCCAAGGAGACTCACTGAGGTCTGGAGAGCAGGGCTGGCACTGTCCATCCTGGCTGGATCTCACCCTAGCCCGGCAGATGCGGGGAGCTGAGATGTAGCGCACTGGCTAAGAACGCGTACTGAGACACTGTGCTCTTCACCGCATAACACGGTGCCTGACCAGTACGATGCCATGGTAAGCACGTTTGTAGAGCTGTAGCGCGAGCTGGCACAGGACGTGCAGGGCTAGGAGGCGCACAGAAGGCCTGGTGCGTGGGGCTGGCACAGTTCATCTGACGGCCAGCACACACCTCAGGACGAGGCGGGAGTGCTGACTCAAGTGACATCAAATCCCGGACGCGCTCCATCGGGCGGATGTTGTGCCTCATGCACCAACGCAGCAACTCCCTCATAACTCTCTCCCTCCACCTCCCCATTAACTCCTTCACTGTCTCTGCTTTGCCCCCTTCACTCACCTCCAATTCCACCCTGACTGGCTCTGGTTCCATCCTTGGCTCCTTACGGTAAGCACGGGAGTTTGCTCAGGTCTGAATCCTGACCAGGTCCATTGCCTTCCAATATCTCCTCCCATATCCATTTCCCCAGATAGCGCTGCTCCTCTTACCATGCTGTTGGTCCTTTGTTGGTGGGTAGTTCTGTAACGGCTGTTGGTGGAAGAAGGTGAGGACCAAGGTGCAGCGTGGTTCGGTGGTTCAGTTTGTCATTATGGGTATTGTGTGTAGATTGGATGAGGGAACAAATAATGTTATCCTTTTTAGAATAAGGCTGAAATGGAACAAAATGTGGAAAACGGAAGGGGCTTAAATGCACTGTATAGTGTATTTTTCCTGATAGGAATAACACCATTCTCCATGCACTGTTATTTACCAATTGATAAGAGGTATTGATATGATCTATTTTAAATGAGCAAGCTGTCTGGTTAAGGGAATTGTAAATATAAATTGCAATTGTTTCAGATCTGTCTTATGATCGCTGGAGACAATGTGAAACAATATTTCATGACAGGTATTTCGGGCCTGTTTTTCACAAAGTGAAGTAGAAATAGCTGTGTCGTTATTCAGAATTGTAATTGCCTATGGCTTCAGAATTTGCGAGCCTGAAATTTGGAGACCCAAGCCGAGGCTGTATTCTATCGAAACCTGAGAGCACTGACATTAGTGCCTTACTTACCAGGTTGATTTATGCACTCTAGAATGTTTTAATTATATGCCTGACTTTTCAGTATTTAAAAAAAAACTAATTTCTATCATATTAAATATTAGCCACTGCCGGTAGCCACCACACAATATCAACATACATAATAACTGTCACTTTAGTGCAGTAGCCTACAATTTGTGCTGAAAAGGAGATGAATATGCGTGTATTTAGATGGCTTTTTTCATTGTTCCTTACGCTGAACCCATTCTCTCGATATACACTGAGTGTACAAACATTAGGAACACCTTCCTAATATTGAGTTGCACCCCCATTTGCCCTCAGAACAGCCTCAATTTGTCGGGCATTGACTACAAGGTGTCAAAAACTTTCCACAGGGATCTTGGCTCCACTTTCACTGGAAGTCAATTGGATGGTGGACCATTCTTGATACACATGGGAAAACCCAGCAGCGTTGCAGGTCTTCACATCCTCAAACCGGTGCGCCTGGCACCTACTACCACAACCTGTTCAAAGGCACTTAAATATTTTGTCTTTCCCATTCACCCTCTGAGGGCACACATACACAATCCAATGGTTCAATTGTCTCAACCTGTCTCCCTCCCCTTCATCTACACAGATTGAAGTGGATTTAACAGGTGACATTAATAAGGGATCATAGCTTTCACATGGATTCAAATTGATTTGATTTTGATATGATTCACTCTGGTCAGTCTGTCATGGACAGAGCAGATGTTCCTAAGGTTTTGTACACTCAGTGTATATTCTGGTGAGTCTGTTGAGAAAATTCAAATTTAAGGTATACTGTATTTAAAGAGATGGCTGTAGATAGATGTACTAAAAACCTTATTGAATGAAAACTCCATGAGAAAATATGTTGGCCAGCAAGTGGGACGGTTTTCAGAGGTTGAATTACATTTATTCAGCAAACACAATGGAACCACACCTGAAAAGCCCATTACACACCTGCATAAGGTAAGTCTGGATGCCAACTACTGAGAAGTGCGTAGAAAGGCCTGTATAGGAAAGGCCTCGAGGGAAAGGCCTGGGTAGGAAAGGCCTCAGGGAAAGGCCTGCGAGGAAAGGCCTGCGTAGGAAAGGCCTGCGAGGGAAAGGCCTACGAGGAAAGGCCTACGAGGGAAAGGCCTGCGTAGGAAAGGCCTACTTTAGGAAAGGCCTGCGTAGGAAAGGCCTGCGTAGGAAAGGCCTGCGAGGGAAAGGCCTGCGTAGGGAAAGGCCTGCGAGGGAAAGGCCTGCGTAGGAATAGTTTTCATAGTAATAGTTTAAGGATGGTGATAAATCCGGGGGCTGAACTGTTTTGGCCTCTGTCTCCAGGATAAGGGGCACACACGTGACACGCGCATGCACACACACACACACACACGCACACGCACACACACACACGCGCATGCACACACGCACACGCACACGCACACGCACACGCACACACACACACACACACACACAGCATCACACACACACACACAAAGACACACAACAATATACACACACACAAAACACACACAGGTGTGGGAAGACTAAATGATTGATTAGGGGGAATAGGAACAGCTGAGCAGGAACACACACCAGCAGGGGGAAACTGAAGGAAAAGCAAAATACAAGACACGTTTAAGGAAATAGCGCACACACACACACACACACACACACACACACACACACACACACACACACACACACACACACACACACACACACACACACACACACACTGGTGTTATCCATAAAAAAGACAAACATTATCACCTACCACAACGATAGAGAGAAGAGAGAGAGAGGGAGAGAGAAAAGGGGAACGTCTGTCCTCAAGACAATATAAGACAAAATTGCAACACTCACTACCGAGGACGTCCAGCACAAGAACTGTTCATCTGGAGCTTCATGAAATGGGTTTCCATGACGGAGCAGCCACACACAAGCTAAGATCACCATACGCAATGCCAATCATCGGCTGGAGAGGTGTAAAGTCACGCCATTAGACTGAGCACACTGGAGCAGTGGAAACGCGTTCTCTGGAAGTGATGAATCACGCTTCACCATCTGGCAGTCCGACAGACGAATGGGTGGAGGTCAGGAGAACACTACCTTCCCAAATGCATAGTGACAACTGTAAAGTTAGGTGGAGAAGGGAATAATGGTCTGGGGCTGTTTTCATGGTTCAGGCCCCTTAGTTCTAGTGAAAGGAAATGTTAACGCTACAGCATACAATGACATTCTAGATAGTTCTGTGCTTCCAACTTTGTGGCAAGTTGAGGTCCATACAGAATGGTTTGTCGAGATCTGTGTGTAAGAACTTGACTGGCCTACACAGAGCCCTGATCGCAACCCCATTGGACACCTTTGGGATATATTGGAACGCCGACTGCGAGCCAGGCCTAATCGCCCAACATCTTTGGAATGAGATGTTCGACAAGTCACGTACTTTTGGTCATGTAGTGTATGTTGTTACACTTTGAGAGGAGGTGGAATTCTGAATGAATTAAGTCAAGGTCAGAATATGGCGTATTTGTAAACACACCTCCACCACACATGAATTTATTTGATATCCACCCCAAAGGAATAGCGGGTGAATAGCATGTTATTCTCATGCATAAGGTCAAGGTCAGAATACATCAGAGAAAAGTGCATCAAAATGGAATTATGTTCCGTTTATGCACGCTTCACTCAGGTTGAATCTCCCTAAATAAAGAGTGTGATTTCCTTGTCGCCAGGGGTGCAAAAAGTCACTCCACATGAAGGTGATTTCAAGAGATGCAAGAGTCTCTGTGCCATGGCTACAGAGTGATGGGTCTCCAGTTGGACCTCACACACACACACATGCATGCACACTGGTGTTATCCATAAAATAAACATTATCACCTACCAAAACAGGGCACACATACCAGACTCAATCGGTGCACTTAAACACTGAAACATGCCCTTGTGTCAATAGATACACACACAGGTTGCCATTGAAGAGGCGATTATTTTTCTCTCTGCCTGAGTGATGTTTCAGTCCACTTTTGAGAGCCTGTCACTCATCCCCCATTCATTGGATGTCCTTTGATGATGACATGTCACATCTGGAAGCTCTTCTGTGTGTTTGATACATAGACATTCTCATAGACATTTATTTGCTCTGCTTTCCCATGGGTGGGTTGTGCTCCTGTGATGTGAAGAGGGAAACCAAGACCTCCACAACAGCAGTCAAGTCAATTGAGTCATTCTGTTATTCACCACCTCAAGTGGTTTTGTTTTCAAAGGTAGGGCATTTTGGGAAATCTGGATCTGCAGCCAAAAAAAAGTGTTTAGGACAGTTGTTTCGAATCAACCCTTTAATGCCATTTGCTTTCTACAGGTGTGGCTGCAACCTAACTAAAGCCAACCTTTCCTACATACAACATAGCAATATCAGTGTCTTGCACACTGAATAAATGTAGACACTGGGCCATGTTAGAGTAGGATATTGTTTCACAGGGCAAAGTGACACTGGTCTAGACTCCTAGGCACTGAGACACACACACACTTATTTTTGGAGTGTAAAAACTGTTTGACATCAAAAATCCTAAAAAAACGAACCCTAATACTAACCCTAACCCTTAACCTAACCATAAACCCAACCCTAAACCTTAGCCCTAACCCTAACCATAAACCTTAACCCTAACCCTAAACCTTAGCCCTAACCCGAACCTAACCATAACCTTAACCCTAAATCTAACCCTAAACCTTAACCCTAACCCTAACCTTAACCCTAACCCTAAACGTTAACCTTTAAGCTCAAAATAGCATTTAAACAAATGTAGGACCTGAAAAAAGTCCTGACTTCTCAAAAAAGTTATTGTTTCCTACCTTTTCAGAACATTCGGGTGAAATGTTAGGACTTTGGGGTCCTGACACACACACCACTGATGTAACATCCCCCCCAGAAGAGGCCCGTCTGCTTCCAGTTTGATTGTACATAGTTACTGTTGATGTACAAAGGGCCGGATCCACTTTCAGGATACGCTTTTTTAATGAAACTCAAACTGTAACACATTTCAGATCTCAGAACAAAGAGGGAGAATCAAAAGCGTAGAGGAGGTGACCTGGGGTAGAGCGTGCTCTCCGTTCTAAACACAGCACCTCGCCATGATGATCCAACTGTAAACAAGACCTCTCTGAAGCCCATCTCAATTACCCAAACAGGTGGGGGAAAGACAGCTATGTTGGTATTTAGAGTTAAAGCTAAGTGATATAAGCATAAACTACGATTTAAAGTCATGTTTACTTCCACAGCAGTAGAGCCTGAGAGAAGAGGCTACTGAAACTAACTGGCAAAGCTTTGAAAATGATAAACTATTTAGAAAATCTGTTAAATTCATGTTAATCCTTAACAAATGTGCTCAGCTGCCATCGAGAGTTGAGTTATCTTAGACGCAGCGAGGACACATCAAAAGTATCGAACACAAATAGAACAATATGTACGTCAGCAGATAAGTTATGACTTTTCAGCAGCTTTGAAAAGCCACACAACTCCATCTTAATAAACAAACATATTATGAAGTTATGGAGTGAGAGATTTATTGGAAATGAAAACTCTTTGCCGAATGTTATAAATCACAACAGTCTCTGTTAAGTAGTGGGTTGTTCCACCCAGAAGAATGAAAGGAAATGTCATGGGGCCTCAAACCCGCTGTAGTGCTGCCTCCGCCTATGTAGAACGTAACAGTGCATTATGCAAGGTTTTTGATTCGATTATTGAATTGTTTACCTGAATATAATTTGTATCATTAGTCTAAGGATTCATAGATCAGAATGGGTTTTGAATTATGTAAGTTAACTTCACAGAAATTGTTTACAGAGTTACATGTGAGGTTATGAAAAAACCACAAGTTTGATTGTGGGTGCTGATATTCTTTAATGTACTTATTTGGTGTATCTTGTATCATCAGCCTACAGTATACATCCTCAGTGTAACTACTCCACCTAGAATATAGGCCTTCAAGCCCCGAGCCCTGAGGCCACAGCATTGTATTGTACAGACCTGTCCTATTACCTGTCCCCCCTGGAGCCCTGGTTGGTGGGCCATCCGGCCTCCCCCTGGAGCCCTGGTTGGTGGGCCGCCCGGCCGCCCGGCCGCCCGGCCGCCCGGCCACCCGGCCTCCCCCTGAAACCCTGGTTGGTGGGCCGTCGATCTTCCCCCTGGAGCCCTGGTTGGTGGGTCAGAACACACCTGTGGCCAGCGATGTTCAGAGCTGATAAATGCTCATGCTTAATGGAGCTTGGGAGGAGGAGCGCGCTGCTTATTGGCCGTGAAGAACACACCATTTTAAATGGCTCTGATCAAAATGGTTCTTACAGAGTGGTATAGCGCTGCCCAGTGTGAGCGGTCCACAGTGTTGTGCATGAATAAACTGGTGATGGCATCAGTTTAAACTGAGTGGCGGGATAGAGAGATGTGAGATCAGCGATTGTAAAGGCTTGCTTCAGAGGTTAAAGATATGGGTAGCCCACATTCACGGCCCTGGTCTACACCACCTCATCAAAGACTATCTCAAGGACATAGACATAAACGGTCAGAGCCCTGGTCTACACCACCTCATCAAAGACTATCTCAAGGACATAGACATAAACGGTCAGGGCCCTGGTCTACACCACCTCATCAAAGACTATCTCAAGGACATAGACATAAACGGTCAGAGCCCTGGTCTACACCACCTCATCAAAGACTATCTCAAGGACATAGACATAAACGGTCAGAGCCCTGGTCACACCACCTCATTAAAGACTATCTCAAGGACATAGACATAAACGGTCAGAGCCCTGGTCTATTCATCAAAGACTATCTCAAGGACATAGACATAAACGGTCAGAGCCCTGGTCTACACTACCTCATCAAAGACTATCTCAAGAACACAAACAGCAGTAGCTCTGGTCTACACCACCTCATCAAAGTTTCTCAAGGACATAGACAAATGGTCAGAGCTTTAAACCACCTCATCATATCTCAAGGACATAGACATAAACGGTCAGAGCCCTGGTCTATCATCAAAGACTTCTCAAGGACATCCATAAACGGCCAGAGCCCTGATTACACCACCTCATCAAAGACTATCAGGACATAGACATTGACTGTCTACACCACCTCATTAAGTATCTCAAGGACAGACATAAACGGTTTTCCACATCTTCAAAGACTATCCAGTTGATGAGAGCCCTGGACAAAGTTTGTATTTATAACAAGGGGATAAACGGTCATGGTCTGTCATCAAAGACTATCTCAAGGACACTAAAACGGTCCCCCTGGTCACACCATCTCATCAAAGACTGTCTCTGTCATAGACATAAACAGTCCTGCTCACTCTCATCAAAGACTATCTCAGAGGACATAGACATAAACGGTCAGAGCCCTGGTCTATCCACCTCATTATCTCACATAGATGGTCTCAGTGCTGAAACCTGTGGGATTTTAGATTTGTTTTCAGATTCAATGTTGTCGTCTATCTATCTGATGAGAGAAACAGCACTACTGTACTGTTTTAGTCTGTCTTTCAACCCTAGTGCTCTGTTATGTGTCATTCTTTCTTCCTTGCCAACAGTACTGATGCTATAGCTATTGACTGTCTTTCAGTACACAGAAGTTATAGTTTCCACATCTTCTTCCAGTTGATGACTGTTATAGTGATGTCTTTATAACGTAGTACTGTTATAGTGGTCAGCCTCTCTCTCTGTCTCTGTCTCATGAATCCTGCTCACTATGTAGTACTGTTATAGTGATGTCTTCATTCACGTGTGGTGCTGCTGTTTTTAGACCTTGTCAATGTGACTACTGTACTGTTATAGTGCTGTCTTTCATAGTACTGTTATAGTGCTGTCTTTCATAGTACTGTTATAGTGCTGTCTTTCATAGTAGTGTTATAGTGATGTCTTTCGTAGTACTGTTATAGTGCTGTCTTTCGTAGTACTGTTATAGTGATGTCTTTCGTAGTACTGTTATAGTGATGTCTTTTGTAGTACTGTTATAGTGATGTCTTTTGTGGTACTGTTATAGTTATGTCTTTTGTAGTACTGTTATAGTGATGTCTTTTGTGGTACTGTTATAGTGATGTCTTTTGTAGTACAGTTATAGTTATGTCTTTTGTGGTACTGTTATAGTGATGTCTTTTGTAGTACTGTTATAGTGATGTCTTTTGTGGTACTGTTATAGTTATGTCTTTCGTGGTACTGTTATAGTTATGTCTTTTGTGGTACTGTTATAGTGATGTCTTTTGTAGTACTGTTATAGTTATGTCTTTTGTGGTACTGTTATAGTGATGTCTTTTGTAGTACTGTTATAGTTATGTCTTTTGTGGTACTGTTATAGTGATGTCTTTCATAGTACTGTTATAGTGATGTCTTTTCTAGTAATAGTGATGTCTTTTGTAGTACTGTTATAGTGCTGTCTTTCGTAGTACTGTTATAGTGATGTCTTTCATAGTACTGTTATAGTGATGTCTTTCGTTGTACTGTTATAGTGATGTCTTTTGTAGTACAGTTATAGTTATGTCTTTTGTGGTACTGTTATAGTGATGTCTTTTGTAGTACTGTTATAGTGATGTCTTTCGTAGTACTGTTATAGTGATGTCTTTTGTAGTACTGTTATAGTGCTGTCTTTCGTAGTACTGTTATAGTGATGTCTTTCATAGTACTGTTATAGTGATGTCTTTCGTTGTACTGTTATAGTGCTTGTTATGCAGGTAAATGAGGACCCAAAAGCGACTTGGCGAAAACAGAGTCTTTAATCCAGTAAAGTAAATATTCAATACTCCTAGACAATTCGGAGCAGGTAAAGAACAATTCCACTCGTAATGACGAGAACAGACTGGAGACTCGATCATGAACTGCAGGTTGCCTCGGGAAGGCACTTGACCGTCAGACTCAGACACCTGCTCACCAGCAGCATCTGAAACACGACACGACAGGGGCGATAGACACAGCATGGCAATATACAAGGATCCGACAGGACAGAACGGAAAACAAGGGGAGTAGGGACTCTAATCAGGGGAAAAGATAGGGAACAGGTGTGGGAAGACTAAATGATTGATTAGGGAATCCTGGGAGCAGGAGCTAGATAGAGAGAAGAGAGAGAGAGAGGGAGAGAGAAAAAGGGGAACGAACCTAAAAAGACCAGCAGGGGGAAAACGAACAGAAGGAAAAGCAAAATGACAAGACAATATAAGACAAAACATGACAGTGCTGTCTTTCATAGTACTGTTATAGTGATGTCTTTCGTTGTACTGTTATAGTGCTGTCTTTCATAGTACTGTTATAGTGATGTCTTTTGTGGTACTGTTATAGTGATGTCTTTTGTAGTACTGTTATAGTTATGTCTTTTGTGGTACTGTTATAGTTATGTCTTTTGTAGTACTGTTATAGTGATGTCTTTTGTAGTGCTGTTATAGTGCTGTCTTTTGTAGTACTGTTATAGTGCTGTCTTTTGTAGTGATGTTATAGTGCTGTCTTTTGTAGTACTGTTATAGTGCTGTCTTTCGTAGTACTGTTATAGTGCTGTCTTTTGTAGTACTGTTATAGTGCTGTCTTTGTAGTACTGTTATAGTGCTGTCTTTCATAGTACTGTTATAGTGCTGTCTTTCGTAGTACTGTTATAGTGATGTCTTTCATAGTACTGTTATAGTGATGTCTTTCATAGTACTGTTATAGTGATGTCTTTCATAGTACTGTTATAGTGCTGTCTTTCATAGTACTGTTATAGTGCTGTCTTTCGTAGTACTGTTATAGTGATGTCTTTCATAGTACTGTTATAGTGATGTCTTTCATAGTACTGTTATAGTGCTGTCTTTCATAGTACTGTTATAGTGCTGTCTTTCATAGTACTGTTATAGTGCTGTCTTTTGTGGTACTGTTATAGTGATGTCTTTCGTAGTACTGTTATAGTGATGTCTTTCTAGGTACTGTTATAGTGCTGTCTTTCATAGTACTGTTATAGTGCTGTCTTTTGTAGTACTGTTATAGTGCTGTCTTTCATAGTACTGTTATAGTGATGTCTTTCGTAGTACTGTTATAGTGATGTCTTTCATAGTACTGTTATAGTGCTGTCTTTCATAGTACTGTTATAGTGATATCTTTTGTAGTACTGTTATAGTGATGTCTTTCATAGTACTGTTATAGTGATGTCTTTCGTAGTACTGTTATAGTGATGTCTTTTGTAGTACTGTTATAGTGCTTTCTTTCGTAGTACTGTTATAGTGATGTCTTTCGTAGTACTGTTATAGTGATGTCTTTTGTAGTACTGTTATAGTGCTGTCTTTCATAGTACTGTTATAGTGATGTCTTTCGTAGTTCTGTTATAGTGCTGTCTTTCATAGTACTGTTATAGTGATGTCTTTCGTAGTACTGTTATAGTGCTGTCTTTCATAGTACTGTTATAGTGATGTCTTTTGTAGTACTGTTATAGTGCTGTCTTTCATAGTACTGTTATAGTGATGTCTTTCATAGTACTGTTATAGTGCTGTCTTTCATAGTACTGTTATAGTGCTGTCTTTTGTAGTACTGTTATAGTGCTGTCTTTCATAGTACTGTTATAGTGCTGTCTTTCGTAGTACTGTTATAGTGATGTCTTTCATAGTACTGTTATAGTGCTGTCTTTTGTAGTACTGTTATAGTGCTGTCTTTCGTAGTACTGTTATAGTGCTGTTTTTTGTAGTACTGTTATAGTGATGTCTTTTGTGGTACTGTTATAGTGATGTCTTTTGTAGTACTGTTATAGTTATGTCTTTTGTGGTACTATTATAGTGATGTCTTTTGTAGTACTGTTATAGTGATGTCTTTTGTGGTACTGTTATAGTTATGTCTTTTGTGGTACTGTTATAGTTATGTCTTTTGTAGTACTGTTATAGTGATGTCTTTTGTGGTACTGTTATAGTGATGTCTTTTGTAGTACAGTTATAGTTATGTCTTTTGTGGTACTGTTATAGTGATGTATTTTGTAGTACTGTTATAGTGATGTCTTTTGTGGTACTGTTATAGTTATGTCTTTTGTGGTACTGTTATAGTTATGTCTTTTGTGGTACTGTTATAGTTATGTCTTTTGTAGTACTGTTATAGTTATGTCTTTTGTGGTACTGTTATAGTGATGTCTTTTGTAGTACTGTTATAGTTATGTCTTTTGTGGTACTGTTATAGTGATGTCTTTCATAGTACTGTTATAGTGATGTCTTTCGTAGTACTGTTATAGTGATGTCTTTTGTAGTACTGTTATAGTGCTGTCTTTCGTAGTACTGTTATAGTGATGTCTTTCATAGTACTGTTATAGTGATGTCTTTCGTAGTACTGTCATAGTGCTGTCTTTCATAGTACTGTTATAGTGATGTCTTTCGTTGTACTGTTATAGTGCTGTCTTTCATAGTACTGTTATAGTGATGTCTTTGGTAGTACTGTTATAGTGCTGTCTTTCATAGTACTGTTATAGTGATGTCTTTCGTAGTACTGTTATAGTGCTGTCTTTCATAGTACTGTTATAGTGATGTCTTTCGTTGTACTGTTATAGTGCTGTCTTTCATAGTACTGTTATAGTGATGTCTTTTGTGGTACTGTTATAGTGATGTCTTTTGTAGTACTGTTATAGTTATGTCTTTTGTGGTACTGTTATAGTTATGTCTTTTGTAGTACTGTTATAGTGATGTCTTTTGTAGTGCTGTTATAGTGCTGTCTTTTGTAGTACTGTTATAGTGCTGTCTTTTGTAGTGATGTTATAGTGCTGTCTTTTGTAGTACTGTTATAGTGCTGTCTTTCGTGGTACTGTTATAGTGCTGTCTTTTGTAGTACTGTTATAGTGCTGTCTTTTGTAGTACTGTTATAGTGCTGTCTTTCATAGTACTGTTATAGTGCTGTCTTTCGTAGTACTGTTATAGTGATGTCTTTCATAGTACTGTTATAGTGATGTCTTTCATAGTACTGTTATAGTGATGTCTTTCATAGTACTGTTATAGTGCTGTCTTTCATAGTACTGTTATAGTGCTGTCTTTCGTAGTACTGTTATAGTGATGTCTTTCATAGTACTGTTATAGTGATGTCTTTCATAGTACTGTTATAGTGCTGTCTTTCATAGTACTGTTATAGTGCTGTCTTTCATAGTACTGTTATAGTGCTGTCTTTTGTGGTACTGTTATAGTGATGTCTTTCGTAGTACTGTTATAGTGATGTCTTTCATAGTACTGTTATAGTGCTGTCTTTCATAGTACTGTTATAGTGCTGTCTTTTGTAGTACTGTTATAGTGATGTCTTTTGTAGTGCTGTTATAGTGCTGTCTTTTGTAGTACTGTTATAGTGATGTCTTTCATAGTACTGTTATAGTGCTGTCTTTCATAGTACTGTTATAGTGATATCTTTTGTAGTACTGTTATAGTGATGTCTTTCATAGTACTGTTATAGTGATGTCTTTCGTAGTACTGTTATAGTGATGTCTTTTGTAGTACTGTTATAGTGCTTTCTTTTGTAGTACTGTTATAGTGCTGTCTTTCATAGTACTGTTATAGTGATGTCTTTCGTAGTACTGTTATAGTGCTGTTTTTTGTAGTACTGTTATAGTGATGTCTTTTGTGGTACTGTTATAGTTATGTCTTTTGTAGTACTGTTATAGTGATGTCTTTTGTGGTACTGTTATAGTGATGTCTTTTGTAGTACAGTTATAGTTATGTCTTTTGTGGTACTGTTATAGTGATGTCTTTTGTAGTACTGTTATAGTGATGTCTTTTGTAGTGCTGTTATAGTGCTGTCTTTTGTAGTACTGTTATAGTGCTGTCTTTTGTAGTGATGTTATAGTGCTGTCTTTTGTAGTACTGTTATAGTGCTGTCTTTCGTGGTACTGTTATAGTGCTGTCTTTTGTAGTACTGTTATAGTGCTGTCTTTTGTAGTACTGTTATAGTGCTGTCTTTCATAGTACTGTTATAGTGCTGTCTTTCGTAGTACTGTTATAGTGATGTCTTTTGTAGTACTGTTATAGTGCTTTCTTTTGTAGTACTGTTATAGTGCTGTCTTTCATAGTACTGTTATAGTGATGTCTTTCGTAGTACTGTTATAGTGCTTTCTTTTGTAGTACTGTTATAGTGCTGTCTTTCATAGTACTGTTATAGTGATGTCTTTCGTAGTACTGTTATAGTGCTGTTTTTTGTAGTACTGTTATAGTGATGTCTTTTGTGGTACTGTTATAGTTATGTCTTTTGTAGTACTGTTATAGTGATGTCTTTTGTGGTACTGTTATAGTGATGTCTTTTGTAGTACAGTTATAGTTATGTCTTTTGTGGTACTGTTATAGTGATGTATTTTGTAGTACTGTTATAGTGATGTCTTTTGTGGTACTGTTATAGTTATGTCTTTTGTGGTACTGTTATAGTTATGTCTTTTGTGGTACTGTTATAGTTATGTCTTTTGTAGTACTGTTATAGTTATGTCTTTTGTGGTACTGTTATAGTGATGTCTTTTGTAGTACTGTTATAGTTATGTCTTTTGTGGTACTGTTATATGTCTTTCATAGTACTG